>NW_025535077.1:0-123198 GCF_020615455.1 Coregonus clupeaformis
TTTTTCACCTTTATTTAACCAGGTAAGCCAGTTGAGAACAGGTTCTCATTTACATCTGCGACCTGGCCAAGATAAAGCAAAGTAGTGCAATAAAAACAACACAGAGTTACATATGGGGTAAAAAAAAACATAAAGTCAGAAATACAACAGAAAATATATATACAGTGTGTGCAAATGTAGCAAGTTATTTTACATTACATTTTAGTCATTTAGCAGACGCTCTTATCCAGAGCGACTTACAGTTAGTGAATACATGTTGTTGTTTTTTATACTGGCCCCCTGTGGGAATCGAACCCACAACCCTGGCATTGCAAACACCATGCTCTATCAACTGAGCTACATCCCTGCCGGCCATTCCCTCCCCTACCCTGGACGACGCTGGGCCAATTGTGCGCCGCCCATGAGTCTCCCGGTCGCGGCCGGCTGCGACAGAGCCTGGATTTGAACCAGGATCTCTAGTGGCACAGTTAGCACTGCGATGCAGTGCCTTAGACCACTGCGCCACTCAGGCAGTGTTTTAGTGCCTGAGCAGTTACTGAGTGTTTCAACTGCAAAACGGTCGACTTGACAGGAGGAATGCGGATACACAAAAAAACCACACTTCCTCGAGGGTGAACAATAATCACCACAATGTTCTTGGAGACATGACAAATGTGAATCATTACATCTTACAGAAATCTGCACACAAAGTACATGCTGATTCACAAGCCAACTGATTGATCAAACCATGAACACAGTGTGGCTTTTACAGACTCTGTCAAACAGTGAGAGTTACACGTTGCACACCATCACGTATCAGAACATCTTCACAGTCGGACCCTACATACATACAAAGTAAAAATACACGGTTCTCTTAAAGGCAAAAGGCTGAGGCAAAACAAGGGTGTCAACTAATAGAAGTGGGGAGAG
Organism: Coregonus clupeaformis; assembly: GCF_020615455.1. Classification (NCBI taxonomy): domain Eukaryota; kingdom Metazoa; phylum Chordata; class Actinopteri; order Salmoniformes; family Salmonidae; genus Coregonus; species Coregonus clupeaformis. Next base: position 910 of record NW_025535077.1, read on the forward strand.
AATAGACTAGACCAGGGCTCTCCAACCCTGTTCCTGGAGAGCTATGTCCCTGCAGCTCCCCACTCCAACCCCGCTCCTGGAGAGCTACCATCCTGATTCTAATAATTAGCTGGTTGTTAAGCTCAATCAGGTTAGATACAACTAGGGTTGGAGTGAAAAGCTACAGGAACGTAGCTCTCCAGGAACAGGGTTGGAGTGAAAAGCTACAGGAACGTAGCTCTCCAGGAACAGGGTTGGAGTGAAAAGCTACAGGAACGTAGCTCTCCAGGAACAGGGCTGGAGCGAAAAGCCACAGGAACGCAGCTCTCCAGGAACAGGGCCGGAGTGAAAAGCTACAGGAACGTAGCTCTCCAGGAACAGGGTTGGAGTGAAAAGCTACAGGAACGTAGCTCTCCAGGAACAGGGTTGGAGTGAAAACCTACAGGAACGTAGCTCTCCAGGAACAGGGTTGGAGAGCCCTGGACTAGAGGGTAGACCAGCTACAACATGAAAGAGTAAGTGACAACATGGTACATCTCAGAAACCTGAGGATGTGAGGATATTAATGTCTCGAGGTTTGAGTTTGTGCGGCCGTGCTGATGGTCTACTGCCCTCTGTGGTGGGGATCTCCATCTTGGGAGGGGCCTGTTGGTTAACAGCAGGGTCATGAGCCAGCCGAGTGGCCTGGGCCTTCATCACCTCCATGGGGGTTGGCTTCTGGGCCCCGCGGTACGACTGGAGAGCAAAACCCCCTGGGTCGGTAGTGGATTTCTGAACAACTGGACGTGGTCCAAAGATACCCCAGCGTTCGACTGCCCCTCCCCCCTCACCAGCACCCATGTCCACACTGGTGTTAGAGCTGGTACTGAGGTCTGAGCTACTGACAGACGCCGTCGAGCTCTGGCTGGTCAACCAGCCCCTGCGGTTCTGTTTAGGTGAGCTCTGAGGAGTGCTATTTGGGGTGGACTGAGCAGATGATGTTTGCTTGTCCTCATGTCCTTCCTTATGTCCTGCTCCCATGTCCACACTTTGAACGTTCATTTTATGGAATGAGTCAGGCATGCGGTGGTGGTGGCGGGTCTCCTCAGCAGTGAGGCCCTTATGGGGCGTGTAGCCAGTGTCTCTCAGCCCAGCCTGCTGCTCAAACCTGTACATGCTGTCCTGGGTTTGCTTGGTCATCAGAGAGTTGATGATGATGGAGGAGGCTTTGGCCTTCACCACGACTGGCATATGTCGCCTGTGGCCAGGGTCAAAAGTGGCAGCGTGGGTCAGGGCATTTCCAGATTCATCCTCCTCAGCCTGATGACGGAACCTCCTGGCTGGGATGACGGGCTTCCTTGCCCACAGGTTGTTGATGTTGATGTCAGAGGGAGGCGGCGACATAGGCGCCTCCATGTTGTCGTCATAGTTCATGGCACATCGGGTCATGCCAATGGGTAGGGGCATGCCTCCCAGGAGCTCCTCTGAGGTCCCAGACTCCAGGGCTGGTATATCTCCTGACCTGGACATTGTTGCAGAAGGCCGTCTCTGTTACGGCTGACAATGGGGTAATGTTCAGATTAATCCAACCTGACTGGAAAGATTAGACTGGATCTTCAGATAAAAATGTCCCACGCCGCTTACAATAGACACGGTAAAGATGAATACTGTCGTAACCTTACAATATCAATGGGAAAGGTTACAGAACAACGAAGACACATCTCGGCCATGATATCCAGTTCCCTATGTAAATAACAAGTTATGGAGGTAAGGCAATAAATAGGCTATAGTGCAGAACAATTACAATAGTATTAACACTGGAATGTTAGATGTGCAAGAGATTATGTGCAAATAGAGATACTGGGGTGCAAAAGAGCAAAATAAATAACAATATAGGGATGAGGTAGTTGGGTGGGCTAATTTCAGATGGGCTGTGTACAGGTGCAGTGATCGGTAAGGTGCTCTGACAACTGATGCTTAAAGTTATTGAGGGAGATAAGAGTCTCCAGCTTCAGAGATTTTTGCAATTCGTTCCAGTCATTGGCAGCAGAGAACTGGAAGGAATGGCGGACAAAGGAGGTGTTGGCTTAGGGAATGACCAGTGAGATATACCTGCTGGAGCGCAGACTACGGGTGGGTGCTGCTATGGTGACCAATGAGCTAAGATAAGGCGGGGATTTGCCAAGCAGTGATTTATAGATGGCCTGGAGCCAGTGGGTTTGACGACGGACATGTAGTGAGGACCAGCCAACAAGAGCGTACAGGTCACAGTGGTGGGTAGTATATGGGGCTTTGGAGACAAAATGGATGGCACTGTGATAGACTACATCCAATTTGCTGAGTAGAGTGTTGGAGGCTATTTTGTAAATGACATCGCCGAAGTCAAGGATCGGTAGGATAGTCAGTTTTACGAGGGCATGTTTGGCAGCATGAGTGAAGGAGGCTTTGTTGCGAAATAGGAAGCCGATTCTAGATTTAACTTTGGATTGGAGATTCTTTATGTGAGTCTGGAAGTTGAGTTTACAGTCTAACCAGATACCTAGATATTTGTAGTTGTCCACATACTCTAGGTCCGACCCGTCGAGAGTGGTGATTCTAGTCGGGTGGGCGGGTGCTAGCAGCGTTCGATTGAAAAGCATGCATTTCGTTTTACTAGTGTTTAAGAGCAGTTGAAGGCTACTGAATGATTGTTGTATGGCATTGAAGCTCGTTTGAACTTATGAAAGTTATTTATTTAGCTCTGCCTGCTCGAGAATTCAGTGATTGCTTTGCCATGTCTGTGCCGTGAAGCAGTCAAGCTGGATAAATGTTTTTCCTGGAACGCCCCTTTGACTTAACGTTGCAGTCAAGTGATATAAATGGATGTAATGATGCAGCCGACCACCAGAGGGAGGCAAATACAAGTTTATTCGACAGAGGACGTTTACGTGGTTCTAGGAAGGTCTGGATGGATGTCTTCTGAAATATAAAATGGTGGGAAATCAATCAAATAAGTCATGTAAACATTTACATATTCTTTAAAGAAATTCTAGCGCCCGATTTCGGGGACTGTCAGCCTAAGAGGTTTTAAGTCTTAAAGTGATCTAATGAAACAAATCCTCTCTGTCACATTCCTCTCAATATATTCCCTCTTTCATATTCCCCTCTATCCTAATCCCTCTATCATATTCCTCTCTATCATATTCCTCTCCACCCACTCCTCCTCCTTCCTCCTCTCCCTCATCTCAGGGCAGCCCCTCTCCATCCACTAGAGCAGGAAGTCTCTGGACTCAGTGAGGTCCAGCTCAGACTGAAGAGAGGCCGTTTTAACTCTCTTCTCCTTTAGCTGTTCCTCCAGCCTGGCAAGTACTATCTCCTTGTCAACCAAGCAACCTGATCTGGACTTTGAGATGATCTGACGTCTCTTATACTTTGCTTGAGACATTTCTCTTTGCTGCTCATCTCTTGAGTATTCCAGCACACTAATGTCCTTCTTGAAGTAGCATAAATCTGAGGCTACCTCTTTTTTCAGATCCTCATGTGCTTCTCTTATTGGTTTGAATGTGTGTCCTCTGTCGTCTCACCCATCTCTGCAGATCACAGAGATCAGCTTACTGTCCGTCTCACAGAACAGCTTCAGAGCCTCTCCATGTTCACGACATTCATCTCTCTACTGTTTCCTCTCTCGGCTGTAGCTCTGTCTTTTAGCATCTTCCTCCAGTTTCAGCTGGTAGGCCACGTTCCTGATCAGTCTGTTGATCTGGAAGATTCTGTCTCTGACCAGAGCCCTGCCCACTTGACAGAGTTGGTGTCCAGCATTCAGGCTGTCTTGGAGGCATCTCTTGCAGAAGGTGTGCTGATAGCTTAGAGACACAGGCTCAGTGTATATGTCTGTGCAGATGGAACAGCACAGGTGGTCTGCCAGGTCAGAGGAAGCTGTGGCCATAATGACTGTGCTCATGCTCAGTGTGTGAGAGACAAAGAGGCAGTGTCCGAATACCCATATTAGAGTACTAAATAGTATTAAAAAACATTTAGTTAGTATGTGAACTTTAGAAATTATGCCGCGTTCACATGCTAGTCGGACCTAGGAAACTCTGAAATGTCCGACTTGTTTATTCGTTGAATGTGGCACGTGTATAACTACAACCAGTAAGCAAGTCTGAAATGTCCGGGTTTCCAAGTTCCGACTAGCACGGGAACGCTGCAATAGTACTAAGAATGCGTCATCTAATGCGCGATTGCATTGACTCCCGTCATTCGTTCATTTCGGTACAGCGCGTCAATTTATCTGACTATCAGCTGTTGCCAAACAAGTGAGTCAGAAAATAAGAGTGAATTATACTAGATCAAAGGCGAAATTTGTATGCAGTTTAAGTAAGTATTACGCTAGAATGGATATTCAGACACAGCCAGTAACAGGTCTGTCTTGGAAAATACATGTATGTTCTTGAAGTACGCAGTCAAATTAACATTAGCTTTAAAGCCCTCATGAAGAGTACTGACAGACTTCTTGTAAAGGTAGAGGCATGTGACTATCATAAAGCAAGACAGACTAAAGTTCAGTGTCAGTGACAACTTTCAGTGTGGGTGTAGGGAAAAAGCTAAAACACAAGTGAATAAAGGATGGGGTTTATTGTCCATAGAGTATAAATAGGAAATGTCTAATAAACTAATTATTCCAACTAATTCTTTGGATTGGAGATGACTGCTTTAGACTGTTGATGCACACATTGAGGTCAGCAATCACCAAATAAGTGTCCAGCTTGCTCTAGTGGTTATTACAAGTAACTACACATATCACACCACAACAGCTAACATAGTGTCTCACTCCCTCTCCTCCTCTCCTCCTCTCCCTCTTGTCTCATCTGTTCTTCCTCTATTCCTCCTCCTCTCCTCCTCGCCCTCTCAGCGGCTCCAGCTGGATAGAGTGACGGCGAGGTGACCTCCTGCCTCTCTCACTGGAGGGCGGCTTTAGACTGTTGATATGCATGCACACATTGAGGTCAGCAAGCACCAAATAAGTGTCCAGCATACTCTAGTGGTTATTACAAGTAACTACACATATCACACCACAACAGCTAACATAGTGTCTCACTGTGTCCGACACACCATACTTACACCTGCAACAAGTAGGCCAGGGGGCGGGACCTGTAGGTGAGACTCATAACATGATAAGGGGGGCAGGTGAAGAAGGGGTGGAGCTGGAGTCAAGGAGGGGAGGGTGTTCCTACGAGCCACCTGCCAGCGAGACGGGGAGCTGGGAGGAAGTCTGTCCACAGAGCATTTCTGGGTCATTGGGTCGCCTCCAATGAGATTAGATCCCCATCTACAATGTAAAGCAGTTTGAGTACTGGAGGGTTCTCTGTATAAATCCAAGGTGAAACCTCCAAGGGCTAGCCTTCTCTCAGGGGAGAGTATGCTCTGGGCTGCCTGCGAAAGGTGTTCCTCTGTGGGAAAGAGGAGAGAACAAGAGCCCCCAGAAGAGATCTCCTTATGGTAGTGATGGACAGATCAACTCTTCTTGTCATCTTCCACCTCTTCCTCTTCCTCTTCCTCTTGCTCGTCCTTCTCCCTCCTTTCCTTCTTACAGTCGTGATGGAGAGAACCCTTTTCTCCTTCCTCTCCTCCCTCTTTCTCTTCCTCTACCTTACTCTCCCTCCTTCCCTCTTGGTAGACCTTGTTTAGTCAAGCCAGATTGTGGATAGCTAGCCATGGTTCAGACCACTGTCCCTGTCTGGGAGGGGGGATACAGGACTGGTCCACTGGACTCAGCTCACATTGGGAGAACCTGCTGATGCTGCCACTCCCCCTCTTACCTGGGATGAGATCACGTTTGGAGGAAACCTGGCACCATCCCTACGGTGAAGCATGGTGGTGGCAGCATCATGCTGTGGGGAGGATTTTCAGGGACAGGGACTGGGAACACGCCCCATTCACATCGACAGGGCTGTAGTGGAGCGGGTCGAGAGTTTCAAGTTCCTTGGTGTCCACATTACCAACAAACTATCATGGTCCAAACACACCAAGACAGTCGTGTAGAGGGCACGACAACGCCTTTTCCACCTCAGGAGACTGAAAAGATTTGACATTGGTCCCAGTTCTACTGCTGCACCATCGAGAGCATCCTGACCGGTTGCATCACCGCCTGGTATGGCAACTGCTCGGCATCCGACCGTAAGGCGCTACAGAGGGTAGTGCGTACAGCCCAGTACATCACTTGGGCCAAGCTTCCTGCCATCAAGGACCTATATACTAGGCGGTGTCAGAGGGAGGCCCAAAAAATTGTCAAAGACTCCAGTCACCCAAGTCATAGACTGTTATCTCTGCTACCGCACAGCAAGCGGTACCAGAGTGCCAAGTCTAGGTCCAAAAGGCTCCTTAACATGTTCTATCCCCAAGCCATAAGACTGCTGAACAATTAATCAAATGGCCACCCGGACTATTTACATTGACACCTCCCCCCTTTGTTTTTACACTGCTGCTACACTGCTTTAGCAGTGCGGAGAGCCTCCGTGACACAGAGAAGAGCAGTCTCAGTTGAATGACCAGTCCTGAAACCTGACTGGTTAGGATCAAGAAGGTCATTCTGAGAGAGATAGCAAGAGAGTTGGCTAAAGACGGCACGCTCAATAGTTTTGGAAAGAAAAGAAAGAAGGGATACTGGTCTGTAGTTGTTGACATCAGAGGGATCGAGTGTTGGTTTTTTGATAAGGGGTGCAACTCTCGCTCTCTTGAAGACGGAAGGGACATAGCCAGCGGTCAAGGATGAGTTGATCAGCGAGGTGAGGTAGGGGAGAAGGTCACCGGAGATGGTCTGGAGAAGAGAGGAGGGGATGGGGTCAAGCGGGCAGGTTGTTGGGCGGCCTGCAGTCAGAAGTCGCAAGATTTTATCTGGAGAGAGAGGGGAGAAAGAAGTCAAAGCATAGGGTAGGGCAGTGTGAGCAGGACCAGAAGTGTCATTAGACTTAACAAACGAGGATCGGATGTCGTCAACCTTCTTTTCAAAGTGGTTGACGAAGTCATCCACAGAGAGGGAGGAGGAGGGGGGATTCAGCAGGGAGGAGAATGTGGCAAAGAGCTTCCTAGGGTTAGAGGCAGATGCTTGGAATTTAGAGTGGTAGAAAGTGGTCTTACCAGCAGAAACAGATGAAGAAAATGTAGAGAGGAGGGAGTGAAAAGATGCCAGGTCCGCAGGGAGTCTAGTTTTCTTCCATTTCCGCTCAGCTGCCCGGAGCTCTGTTCTGTGAGCTCGCAATGAGTCATAAAGCCACGGAGCTGGAGGGGAGGACTGAGCCGGCCGGGAGGATAGGGGACACAGAGAGTCAAAGGATGCAGAAAGGGAGGAGAGGAGGGTTGAGGAGGCAGAATCAGGAGATTGGAGGGAGAAGGATTGAGCAGAGGGAAGAGATGATAGGATGGAAGAGGAGAGAGTAGTGGGGAGAGAGAGCGAAGGTTGCGGCGGCGCATTACCATCTGTGTAGGGGCAGAGTGAGTAGTGTAGGAGGAGAGCGAGAGAGAAAAGGATACAAAGTAGTGGTCGGAGACATGGAGGGGAGTTGCAGTGAGATTAGTAGAAGAGCAGCATCTAGTAAAGATGAGGTCAAGCGTATTGCCTGCCTTGTGAGTAGGGGGGACGGTGAGAGGGTGAGGTCAAAAGAGGAGAGGAGTGGAAAGAAGGAGGCAGAGAGAAATGAGTCAAATGTAGACGTAGGGAGGTTGAAATCCCCCAAAACTGTGAGGGGGGAGCCATCCTCAGGAAAGGAACTTATCAAGGCGTCAAGCTCATTGATGAACTCTCCAAGGGAACCTGGAGGGCGATAGATGACAAGGATACTAAGCTTAAATGGGCTAGTGACTGTGACAGCATGGAATTAAAATGAGGAGATAGACAGATGGGTTAGGGGAAAAATTGAGAATGTCCACTTGGGAGAGATGAGAATTCCTGTGCCACCACCCCTCTGACCAGATGTTCTCGGGGTATGCGAGAACACATGGTCAGACGAGGAGAGAGCAGTAGGAGTAGCAGTGTTTTCAGTGGTAATCCATGTTTCCGTCAGCGCCAGGAAGTCGAGGGACTGGAGGGTAGCATAGGCTGGGATGAAGTCAGCCTCGTTGGCAGCAGAACGGCAGTTCCAGAGGCTGCCTGAGACCTGGAACTCCAGGTGTGTGGTGCGTGCAGGGACCACCAGGTTAGAGAGGCAGCAGCCACGCGGTGTGAGGCGTTTGTGTAGCCTGTGCGGAGAGGAGAGAACAGGGATAGGCAGAGGCATGGTTGACAGGCTGTAGCAGATGGCTACAATAATGCAGAGGAGATAGGAATGAAATGAACTAAACATCTGGGAATGGAGAGAGCAGGGCCTCCCTCACCAAAACTCCCAAATATAACTCTCCCAACTTCCACCTCAGAAACTATAATTGTTTCACTGAACCACCCGAATAAAACTCTCCCAACTTCCACTTTAGAAATTAGAATTGTTGTAAACTACAGCGGTTCAATGTTTCAAGGAATAGACTCAACTTACTTTATTCAGCTAGCTAACTATGACGCCATAGCTAACTAGCATGCTAGCATCCAATAACACACAGTTTAGCACCAATACTTGGTTACAACAAACTACCAATAGTGTGTTAACACACTAAACAGAAATTCGTGTCCGTGTCTAGTTCCTTTCATAACGCAGCAATAATTATACGTTGGCTAGCTAGCACAAAGATATTGTATTTAGCTGCTACAGTACAGCTAGCTGGTAGTGTTGGCTAGCTAGCAATGGCTGCTGTGTTGACTTTGTTTGAAAAACGGCGTCGCTGCGAACGAATGTAGCTGGCTAAAATTATATTGTATTTAGTTGCTATAGTACTGCTAGCTGGTAGCGTTGGCTAGCTAGCAATGGCTACGGTGATGACTTTGTTTGAAAAAAAGCGTCGCTGCGAACGAATGTAGCTGGCTAAATGGATATTATATTTAGTTGCTACCGTTGCTAATAGCTACTCGCCAGCTAGTCCAGGAGGTGAGTTAGCTAGCTAGCTAGCTTCGTGCTACACCCGGCACCGCCGAATACAATACTAACCTACAATAATTACATACAATAACTACCCACAACAACACACGATGCCTACCTACAATACCTAACTACAATCTAAATACATAGTTTAAGCCTTACTCGACAAAGCCCAAGCTATGTATAGAGCCAAACTTACCCGACGCCAGCTGTCTGGGTGGCAGACAAGAAGACATTGGTCTTCTGCAATCAGTAGCTGTAATTAAGTACAGTAGCTACTAACTACCTAACGTTAATGCTTCAGATAAAGAGGTTAGAAAAACAGCTGAATGGTAGGTAGCTAGCTGGCTTAATTACAGGTACTCTTAAGCGTGAAATAACATTGAAAACAACTATCCACAGTTGCTAAATGTTACCAGTAGCTACCCGCCAGGTAGTGGGTTAGCTAGCCTCGTGCTTCACCGGGCTCAGCCGAATACAATACTTACCTACAATAATTACCTACAATAACCTACAATAACTACCTAAATAAACTACCTACAATACCTAACTACAATACCTACCTACAATCTAAATACATGGTTTAAGCTTTACTCAACACCATATAAGAAGCCAAGCTTACCTCCTGCTAGAGAAAACACAACCTCACCCGACCATTTCCATTCCCGACTATTATCCATGCATAGTTACTTTACCCCTACCTAAATGTACAAATTACCTCAACTAACCTGTACCCCCACACATTCACTCGGTACCGGTACCCCTTGTATATAACCTCATTATTATTTTATTGTGTTACTTTTTATTTATTTTTTTACTTTAGTGTATTTAGTAAATATTTTCTTAACTCTATTTCTTGAACTGCATTGTTGGTTAAGGGCTTGTAAGTAAGCATTTCACGGTAAGGTCTACACCTGTTGTATTCGGCACATGACAAATACAATTTGATTTGATTTGATTTGGAGACTAGTCAGGATCAATGGAAAGATGAACAGAGCAATTTACAGAGAAATCCTTGATGAAAACCTGCTCCAGAGCGTTCAGGACCTCAGACTGGGGCTAAGGTTCACCTTCCAACAGGACAACGACCATAAGCACACAGCCAAGACAACGCAGGAGTGGCTTCGGGACAAGTCTCTGAATGTCCTTGAGAGGCCCAGCCAGAAACCGGACTTGAACCGGATCTAACATCTCTGGAGAGACCTGAAGATAGCTGTGCAGCGACACGCCCTATCCAACCTGACAGAGCTTGAGAGGATCTGCAGAGAAGAATGGGAGAAACAACTCAAATACAGGTGTGCCAAGCTTGTAGCGTAATACCCAAGAAGACTCGAGGCTGTAATCGCTGCCAAAGGTGCTTCAACAAAGTACTGAGTAAAGGGTCTGAATACTTATGTAAATGTAATATTTCCATTTGTTATTTTTAATACATTTATAAAAAAGTCTAAAAACCTGTTCTCACTTTGTCATTATGGGGGTTGGTGAAAAAAAATTTAATCAATTTTAGAATAAGACAAAGTGTGGGACGCATGTTTTTGAATAACATAATGATTTCTTGATGACGATTATTTTTCTATTTGAACAATTTTTACTCAATTAAATGGAATCCAAGATGGCGTAGTAGTGCAGTCCTGTTTTTGTTGTGTGTCTGTAAATAGCCTGTAAAAACCCTGTGTTTTTTGGTGTATTTTTCATACATATTTCCCTATCAGAATTTTCATCCTTCCACTAAATATACTTTCCTGCAACCCACATCACTCAATGTGAAACGGATTCTATTATTGACTTACCTTTTATCTAGAATCTCCAGTTGAAACTAGCTAGCCAGCTAACTAGCTACTTGCTATTAGCCACAGTTAGCGGTATTTCACCCAGAACATTGGATTTTTCTGCCGGAATAATTTCATCACTGGACATTAATCACCGGATCGCAACTAGCTAGCCGCAACCAAATGGATGTTGCTGTTTGGCTAATCACCACTGCCCCCGATGCAAGCACCAATTAGCCTCGAGCTAGCCTAGAGCCAGGCCCATATCCCGGCTATCTACCTCTCGGTCTACTGGAAGGAAGTAGTCAACTAACTAGCTACTTGCTATCAGCTACCGTTATCGGTTTTTCACCATTGTCCGTGGCCTGCACCCCCTACCAGCCAGCTCTTTCCTGGACTATTATTCGGCCAGTCTGCACTGTCTGCACAGCGCGTTATTGACCCAGAACATATCAGTTTTTCTGCCGGAATAAATGGACCTTTAACTCTGGATTCATCGCTACCAGCTAGTTGCAACAAAATGGACGTTGTGGTTTGGCTAATCATCCTGAGCTAGGCCCATCTCCCGGTTATCTACCTCTCTGTCAACCGGACGGGACCACCTAGTGTTGACACGGAGCCCCGCCGATCCTACAAGACTGGTCTACTGACGAAATCGTCTGATGTGGTTACAACAGGCTTCCCGTTACGACGTCGACCACGAAGATTCCATCTGCTAGCCCCGACATGCTAGCCATGGCCTCTTGCGCGCTAGTGCTTTAGCAGCCCCCGAACTATCCTATTCCTGTTCACCGGACCTTATGATAACTCAGCTATACAGCTGATGCCTGCTGGACTGTTCCTTTTTACGGTACCGCATCCTGTTTATGTTGAGCCTCTCCCAAACTGTTTCGTCATTACCAGCTGTTGTCTTAGCTCTCTCAAATTACACCTGTGATTGCTTTACGCCTCTCTCCCTTGTCAATAAGGTTAGCTTATTGTTGTTTCGGTTATTTCTAATTGTACTATTTCACTGTAGATCCCCCAGCCCAGCTAAACCTGCCTTAGATAGCTCCTTTGTCCCACCCCCCATACACGCGGAGACCGACTCAATTGGTGCCTCCAGTGATGCAATCTCTTTCATTGTTACCCAACGCTTAGGTTTACCTCCACTTTACTCACATCCTTCCATATCCTTGTCTGTACATAATTCCCTGAATCTTTTCTACAACGCCCGGAAATCTGCCCCCTTTATTCTATGTACCCAACGCACTAGAAGACCAGTTCTTAAAGCCTTTAGCCGTATCCTTATTCTAGTCCTCCTCTGTTCCTCTGGTGATGTAGAGGCTAACCCAGGCCCTGCAGCCCTCAGTATCACTCCTACTCCCCAGGTGTTATCATTTGTTGACTTCTGTAATCGTAAAAGCCTTGGATTCTTGCACGTTAATATCCGAAGCCTCCTTCCTAAGTTTGAGTTATTCACTGCATTAGCACAATCCGCCAACCCTGATGTTCTAGCAGTGTCTGAATCCTGGCTTAGGAAGGCCACCAAAAATTCTGAAATTTCCATCCCCAACTATAACATTTTCCATCTAGATAGAACTGCCAAAGGGGGTGGAGTTGCAATCTACTGTGGAGTGCAGAGCTCTATCATACTATCCAGGTCTGTGCCCAAACAGTTTGAGCTTCTACTTCTAAAAATCCACCTTTCCAGAAATAAGTCTCTCACTGTTTACTGCTTGCTACAGACCCCCCTCAGCCCCCAGTTGTGCCCTGGACACCATGTGTGAATTGATTGCACCCCATTTATCCTCAGAGTTCGTACTGCTTGGTGACCTAAATTGGGATATGCTTAACACCCCGGCCATCCTACAATCCAAACTAGATGCCCTCAATCTCACACAAATTATCAATGAACCTACCAGGTACAGCCCTAAATCCGTAAACATGGGTACCCTCATAGATATCATCCTGACTAACTTACCCTCTAAATACACCTCCGCTGTCTTCAACCAGGATCTCAGCGATCACTGCCTTATTGCCTGCGTCCGTAACGGGTCCGCGGTCAAACGACCACCCCTCATCACTGTCAAACGCTCCCTAAAACACTTTAGCAAGCAGGCCTTCCCTAATTGACCTGGCCCAGGTATCCTGGATGGATATAGATCTCATTCCGTCAGTAGAGGATGCCTGGTTGTTCTTTAAAAGTAATTTCCTCTCAATCCTAAATAAACATGCCCCATTCAAAAAATACAGAACTAAGAACAGATATAGCCCCTGGTTCTCCTCAGACTTGACTGCCCTTGACCAGCACAAAAACATCCTGTGGCGAACTGCATTAGCATCAAATAGCCCCCGCGATATGCAACTTTTCAGGGAAGTTGGGCTAGACAATCTGGACCCTTCCTTTCTAAAACTAGCCGCCGAAATTGTCGCAACCCCTATTACTAGCCTGTTCAACCTCTCTTTCATAACGTCTGAGATCCCCAGAGATTGGAAAGCTGCCGCGGTCATCCCCCTCTTCAAAGGGAGTGACACTCCAGATCCAAACTGTTACAGACCTATATCCATCCTGCCCTGCCTTTCGAAAGTATTTGAAAGCCAAGTTAACAAACAGATCACCGACCATTTCGAATCCCACCGTACCTTCTCCGCTATGCAATCCGGTTTCCGAGCTGGTCATGGGTGCACTTCAGCCACACTCAAGGTCCTAAACGATATTATAACCGCGATTGATAATAGACAGTACTGTGCAGCCGTCTTCATCGACCTGGCCAAGACTTTCGACTCTGTCAACCACCACATTCTTATTGGCAGACTAAATAGCCTTGGTTTCTCAAATGACTGCCTCGCCTGGTTCACCAACTACTTCTCAGATAGAGTTCAATGTGTCAAATCGGAGGGCCTGTTGTCTGGACCTATGGCAGTCTCTATGGGGGTGCCACAGGGTTCAATTCCCAGGCCGACTCTATTCTCTGTGTATATCAATGATGTCGCCCTTGCTGCTGGTGACTCTCAGATCCACATCTCACGCAGACGACACCATTTTGTATACATCTGGCCCTTCATTGGACACTGTGTTAACAAACCTCCAAACGAGCTTCAATGCCATACAACACTCCTTCAGTAGCCTCCAACTGCTCTTAAACACTAGTAAAACTAAATGCATGCTCTTCAATCGAACGCTGCTGGCACCCGCCCACCCGACTAGAATCACTACTCTCGACGGGTCTGACCTAGAGTATGTGGACAACTACAAATAGCTAGGTGTCTGGTTAGACTGTAAACTCTCCTTCCAGACTCACATTAAGAATCTCCAATCCAAAGTTAAATCTAGAATCGGCTTCCTATTCCGCAACAAAGCCTCCTTCACTCATGCTGCCAAACATGCCCTCGTAAAACTGACTATCCTACCGATCCTTGACTTCGGCGATGTCATTTACAAAATAGCCTCCAACACTCTACTCAGCAAATTGGATGTAGTCTATCACAGTGCCATCTGTTTTGTCTCCAAAGCCCCATACACTACCCACCACTGTGACCTGTACGCTCTTGTTGGCTGGTCCTCACTACATGTTCGTCGTCAAATACACTGGCTCCAGGCCATCTATAAATCAATGCTAGGCAAATCCCCGCCTTATCTTAGCTCATTGGTCACCATAGCAGCACCCACCCGTAGTCTGCGCTCCAGCAGGTATATCTCACTGGTCATCACCAAAGCCAACACCTCCTTTTGCCGCCATTCCTTCCAGTTCTCTGCTGCCAATGACTGGAACGAATTGCAAAAATCTCTGAAGCTGGAGACTCTTATCTCCCTCACTAACTTTAAGCATCAGTTGTCAGAGCACCTTACCGATCACTGCACCTGTACACAGCCCATCTGAAATTAGCCCACCCAACTACCTCATCCCTATATTGTTATTTGTTTTGCTCTTTTGCACCCCAGTATCTCTATTTGCAAATCATCTCTTGCACATCTAGCATTCCAGTGTTAATACTAATTGTAATTATTTTTGCACTATAGCCTATTTATTGCATTACCTCCATAACTTGTTACATTTGCACACACTGTATATATATTTTCAGTTGTATTTTTTTGACTATGTTTTTTTTTACCCCATGAGTAACTCTGTGTTGCTGTTTTTATCGCACTACTTTGCTTTATCTTGGCCAGGTCGCAGTTGTAAATGAGAACTTGTTCTCAACTGGCTTACCTGGTTAAATAAAGGTGAAATAAAATAAATAAATAAATATGATATTTTGAGTGTAAGATCAAGCTGATAGACCACAATGACATGTTTTCACAACCTTTTTTGTTCACATTTCCTTCTGGTGCCAATAATTCAGGAGGGCACTGTACACTTCCACTCATCACTTAGAAACTGTGATGGAAGAAGTCTTCATTGTTACCCTTATCTCTCTCCCTTTGATTACCCTCATGTCAGTCATAATACAAAATATTAAGCTTCAAAGGCAAAAAATATGATTAGACAAATAATAATATTTATTTGAATGATACAGTATGTTACTGAATTGAAATTTAAATGAAATGTTTTTGTAATTATTACATTTTACGAAATGTAAAAACAAAACATAAAAAAAATAACAAAATAACAAAAGCAAGGTAAAAAGAAAAGGACACAGAAACAGATCCAGATTCCTATTGCCTTTACGAGTCGTCTTTGACCATATCCAGTTAATCACATATAGCGGTTGGTCTTCCAGTACATTTTATGAAGAAAAAAAATGTTGTGTGTTTTTTTTATCATTTCCTTGACAGTCGGCCATTCGAGTGCATCATGTAATTCTATGGAGAACATCTCATAACCACATTGCAGACCCTTTCTTGCTGCCTTATTTTGTGCTATTTGCAGTCTCTTTAGGTCACCAACACCTGCATTACTCCAGACAACAGTAGTTCATTTGACTATGGATGAGAGCTTGTGAGATTTGTTTTAGAATTTTCTCTACCCATCCCATAGGTATACACACTGATAATGGCTCTACCTTTCCCTCTGATAGGCTTTGTTTGCCATATTACACCTAATTTATATGTATACCTATCCAATCCTTTCAACATGTAGGAGTGCTTAGTGTCGATTTATGATTCAACATTTAAACTGTGCAACACTCCCCAAGTTTGCGAAAAGTAAACATTTTGTGTTTATAATGTTTGTACGGTATGCCTTGACAAAAAACAAACAGAGTAAACATTTATTTTTTTATTCTTTGTTTTTCATTGCATGCAAAAATACAGTATCTCCCTTCTCACTCTTTCTTACCCAGTCTACTCATCCATCTTCAAGCTTTCATCCCTTCCCTGCTCTTCTATCACCCTCTCAGTTCCACCTCCAGCTGGCTCCCTCTTTTTCCTCTTCTCCAGTCTCTTCCTCTCCTCTTTCCTCCTCTTTTCTCTCTTCTTCTCCTCCTTTTTTTGAATATTTCGCTCCATCTCCAGGAGCTCAGCTTGAGCTTTCTCTCTCTTTTTCAGCTCCTCAGACCACTTCTTCTCTTTCTTAATCCTGTCTTTCATCATGGCATTGTGTATCTTAATCAGCCCCTCTAACCTCTTTTTCTCTGCCTTTTCCTTCTCTTTTCTTTCTTTCCTTCTCTCTCTTTTTCTGTTCTAACTTGTCCCTCTTTGTCTCAGCC
This sequence comes from Coregonus clupeaformis, assembly GCF_020615455.1. Taxonomy (NCBI): domain Eukaryota; kingdom Metazoa; phylum Chordata; class Actinopteri; order Salmoniformes; family Salmonidae; genus Coregonus; species Coregonus clupeaformis. The sequence continues at coordinate 17,249 of NW_025535077.1, forward strand.
TTCATGGCTTTCTTTTGCTCTTTCTCTCTTGCCTTCATCTCCTTTCTCTCTTTCTCGTCATCTTTCAACTTCTTATTCAGTTCCTTATTTTTCTCTTTTTCCTCCATCTTTAAAAACGTGACTTTCTGCTTGAGGTTCATGGCCAGAAAGCCCACTCTTCCCAGGATGGTCTCTGCTCTCTCTGATGAAACCGTCCCATTGGAGCTCTTGGAATGGGCACGGTCCGCCTCACGCTTCAAACCCTCCCTCGGGTTCACCTCCTCCTTGACGCTCCTCTCTTCACTCTCAATGTCAATGCCTGTCCAATAATCCCAACAGGAAGACATTGACTCTAGATGTAATATTGTTCCAATTTGGCACATTCAATACACATTTGAGTGATCAACATACATTGATGGCCTCATGGGGCACACAATTTAGAGGACAGTAATTGAGGTAACTTGTGTATTTGTATCCCAAACCGATTTTATAATAGCCATAGATGTTCTTCCTGGGTCCACACCAAACGTAATACAAATGTTTACCCTAGTAAGGGGTGATGTTTTATACTATGAGCATAGAGTAGCCGGGTTGGGGTCAATTCCATTTCAATTCCAGTCAATTCAGGAAGTACTTAATTCAATGCTTTGAATTTAAATGGAACAGACCCCCAACCCTGTAGAGTAGTAGTGTAAAATAGGACACCTACCTTTACCTCTTCCAGCGTCCAGGGCCTGGGTTCCTCATCCTCTGACCTGCGTATGGAGGCTCTCACTCTAACAGGCGTCTTAGTGGCCAAGCAGAGCAGAGGGGTTGCCAGAGTTAAGTTAGCATCTGGGACCAGCTGGTGAGCATGAGGGCAGAGATCCACCTCTTCACTAGTGCCCTTCCCTTTCTGCTCTGGCTGCTTGTGGTCCTTGTCATGGATGCATGCCAGGCTTGGAGGAAGTGCTAGGACAGGGCTTTTATCACTCATCAGTTCCTCTCTCTTGACAGTGGATGCAACTGCACTTGCCTCTGTGTTAACTGAGCACTCTGTGGTGTCCTCAACTGTCTCCTCTGGCTGCTTGTGGTCATTGTTGTTGTGAATGCATTGCAGACCTGGAGGACTTTTATCATCCCAGGTGTAAATGGCAACAGTTGCCTCTGTGTCGACTGAGCACTTTGTAGTGCACTCAACTGTCTTCCATAGCTGTTTGTGGTCATTGTTGTGGGTGCAGGTCAGGATTAGAGGCAGTGTTGCAGGTGCAGGAGGACTTTTATCAGCCAAAAACTCCTCTGTGTGGACAGTGGACACGGAAACGGCTGCTTCCCTGGCAACTGGACACTTGTTGGTGTCCTCTACTGCCTCCCCTGGCAGATTGTGGACAGTGGATACGAAACGGCCTCTTCCCTGGACACTTGACTCTTGGTGGTGACCTCTACTGCCTCCTCTGGCTGCTTGTGGTCATTGTCTAGAATGTGTTGCAACTTTGAAGGTAGCATTGGAGCCGGGCTTTTATCACCCAACAGGTCCTGTCCCTGGACAATGGATGTGCCTGCAGTGATCGCTGTGGTAACGGAGGACTCGGTGGCTTCTCTTTTGTCTCCTTGGTCAGTTTGTGGTCAGAGTCTCGGATACATGGCGAGCTTGGAGGCAGTGCTGCAGGGTCAGGAGGGCTTTGATCAGCTGCCATGTCCTCTTTGAGGTGAGTGGACACATCATTGTTTGTTTCACTGATAACTGGACACTTGGTGGTGCCCTCTACTGCCTCCCCTGGCAGTTTGTAGTCAACTTCAAAGACAAGTGGCAGACTTGGAGGCAGCATTGGGACAGGGCATTTAGCTGCTGATCTGTACACCAAAATCAACAGTAGCTGTGTCTGCAGTGGTCTCTGTAGCAACTGAGACCTCATAGGTATCCTCTACTGTCTGCTCTGGTGGCATGAAGTCATCGTCAAAGACTGTTGGCAGGCATGGAGGCAGCACTGAAGGAAGACTTCTAGCTGCCCATCGATTCTCTCCCTTGACAGTGGCTGTGGTAGCAGTGGCCTCTGTGGCAACTGGGCACTCTGTGGCTGAAACAGCAGGCTGGGAGGTTTCGAGGAAATTGAATGAATTGCCAATGAACCGCTGAGCCAGTGGTGGGAGGAAGTAAGGATAGAATCTGTCCTCTTCCTTGACATTAGATATTGCCACTGGAGCAATTGAGACCTCAGTGGTGCCCTCTACTGCCTGATTTGGCTGCATGGAGTCTTCGTCAAAGAAGTGTGGCAGGTATCGATGCAGCATTGAGAAAATATGTATATCTGTCCATAGGTCCTCTCGTTTACCTGTAGATACATCTGCAGTGGCCTCTGTGGCAACTGGGCACTAAGTGGCTGAAACAGCAGGCTGGGAGGTTTCGAGGAAATTGAATGAATTGCCAATGAACCGCTGAGCCAGGGGTGGGAGGAAGTAAGGATATAATCTGTCCTCTTCCTCAACATTAGATATTGCCACTGGAGCAACTGAGACCTCAGTGGTGCCCTCTACTGCCTGACGTGGCTGCATGGAGTCTTTGTCAAAGAAGTGTGGCAGGTATCGATGCAGCATTGAGGAAAGATGTGTATCTGTCCATAGGTCCTCTCGTTTACCTGTAGATACATCTGCAGTGGCCTCTGTGGCAACTGGGCATTCAGCAGACTGGCAGGTTTCAGGGACAAAGTATGAAAATACAATGAACCGCTGTGCATCCTGAGCGCGTATGGCCAATGGAGAGGGGGGATGCAACATGGTTGGTATAGGCCTCTGATTGGTGAAAGCCAGTGGTGGGAGGGAGTCAATACAGGGAGCCATAAACTCAGTGAGAGGACAGTTGCTCACATCTCTCACATTCTGCATGAGAAAAGAAACAGACATGATGAAAGTGATCACATTCAGTACATACATACATACTGTATGAGTCAGCACTATTTACTTATACATCACAATATATATATATATATATATATATATATATATATATATCTAGTGTCCTCTCAGATGCTCTGCACCAGTCTGTCCCAACCCTGGGTCCCCTAGCCAATGGGCCAGCTAAGTGTAAAAATACATGCCCCACACCCAGCATAACATTTGACATTTTAGCCATTTATCAGACGCTTTTATCCAGAACGACTTATAGTTAGTTAGTGCATTCAACTTAAGGTAGCTAGGTGAGACAACCACATAATCCTGATATGAGCGTCTATGATAGAACGGTTGTTTATTTTTTATGACAAGACAACCATAAGAACTGAGGACATAAATACACTGAAACAGACAGACATGATACAACACATTTAGACAAGAACAGTTATAAGCATTGCCATGGTGTAGCCTAATACAAAAAGAAAGAAGGACAAAACATTGGTAGCTTACATTCCATGGCATATGGAACATTTAGCCCTTACAATAACTTATATATGCTTTAATTAATATTGTTCAATAGAACTCTAGTCGACTTTGTCAAAGTTGTTCTTGTTACCTCCTAAATCAGTCTTGGCATTTTCCTCGTCTTGAACCAAATCCTCTTCATCTTCTTCTCCTGACCCTTCCGGATCCGCAAAACCAGAGCCAACCTGGCTCCCAACTCCATCCCGTAGTGTTGGATCGCCCTTTCTCCAACCAACTCCCCCCTCCTCTGTGTCAGCGTTGAACCCTCCATGTCTTCCTCTTAGCTAACAATAACTCTGGAAAATACATAATGTTGTAGTAAGTGTGTGTTGCTAACCAAATAATAATGCATCTCTTTACAATGTGCACACGTTTTCTTCCCAGCTACTTACAATTAAGCAAGTGAGAATCCTGATCCAGATATGTTTACGCAATAGGCCTATCTGAATTACTAGTAAAAAGTTGGCTACTGGAAAAGCGACCAAGATCAAATGAATCGATTTTGGCTGTTCTTATCATTTCGTGAACAATATCCTTTATGACATCATCATTGTGATGCAAGGCGTTGCCATTGGAGATGAAAAAGCACAACACAGACTTTAAAAAGCAAACTTCAGGCTCTTTCTGTACCTTACTATTGAGCCTTATTCAACCCCTCATGTAGCTCTACTCCATATTGGGCCTGGTTCTCACAAACCACACTAATCACTTCCATCATATCATTAAAAACACTGTGTTTTGGGTAGAAAATGACTCTATATCCATGCAGGACCTAACTTGTACAGTTTCATCTATTTTAAAAACCAAGGAGGTAAAAACGCCAGTCTTCTCTTTGAGTGCCCCTGAGTGCACCTCGATTTAAAGAGGTCTATCAATTCAACCATTTGAAATGGATGTCCATTCAATTAAGAACATATTATTCTTATTAGAAATGAATCAGCTACAAATTAGGTAGGCATACTTGTTTTTTTACACAACCTACTCTTTTGGTACATATTTATTGAGATAATTGATTACAACATATGTTGGTGATTAACACAGAGAGGTTTTTTTTCTGTCATCAATAGAATGCATTAGCCATTAGGCTGGCTCACTACAATTGTAACATGACATCTCAGGTGTCAGGATGAAGCATTTTCTCACAAAAAGAGGACTCAAGCAAACTATCTCTCTTCAACAGTTTCACTAGTCATGTTAGGTCTACTTAAAATGTCACATTCATACACAAGTAATTTGAAAATAAGTTATACTACTGAAACACATTCACAATAAGTTATATTACAACCTACCTCTGAAGTAAGCAGTGTGTTCTCTCACTAATGAAATAGGACATTAATAATCTGTCAGTGGTTAGTTGAATCAGTCTCTTTGCACTGTTCAGTTTGTCTGTGCAACAGGTAACCTTCCAGAATCGGAATCTTGTGATGTCACAATGGAGTCCCCATTGCCGCAGCTTTCATGTGAAAGGTGGCAAGTAGATTTTGTACCTATGCAGCACAGTCATACCTAATATATACAATGAATCCATATAACCTAATTTTTTATTAAAATAAATATGCTGTAACTCATATCAAATGGTTGACCATTCAAACGACATGTGTTTTGCCTAATTAAAAGTCAATATGTTTTAGATATCATAAATAGCAGCCAGGCTTACTTAGGTTGTTTGTTCGATCTCAGCCTACCACTAATGTCAATATTCATCATCATCATCATCATCAATAAAATACATAGGCTACCTTACTACAGTAAAACAAGTCTTCCATAGTCTATGTCACCTCAGTAACAAAGTTCCAAAAAAGAAATGAGGGATCAAGAAAACATCTCTCTTCAATGGCCTCAGCTATTAGCCATATGATCAACAAGGTCAAATGCAGCACTAAAATCAAGAAGCAGCTCATCCACAAGTTTATCTTGGTCAAGTGACCTGAGCCATTGATCGATTAAATCAACCAGAGCTGTTGCAGTCGAGTGATCCTTACGGTATCTTTACGGTACGCATGCTCATAGAGGGATAAAATTAGCTGGATGTGTAATTATATAGGACCCAAAACATGTAATTGAAGAGTAGGTGTCATTGATGTTTAGCATTTAGTTTAATAAATTATTAAATAAGGAAATCAATATCAGCTGACTATAGAACAGTATTGTGACCTGCCAACAGCGCCCATTGTTTAAAATTATGTTTGAACATTTTCTTATGCATGTCTTTCCAGTTGGTGTAACCAAACAGACAACCTTTGTTGCTCAAGAGCGTCAAACATTCCTCCATTCATTCTCTATAATATTCCCCTCCATCATATTCCTCTATCATATTCCCTCTATCATATTCCCTCTATCATATTCCCTCTGTTATATTCCCTCTATTATATTCCTCTCCATCATATTCCAATCCATCATAATACTCGCTATCATATTACCTCTATCATATTCCTCTTTATTTATACAGGGAATCCCAATTGAGACCAGTGTCTCTTTTTCAATGGTGCCCTGTGTTATATCAATTAACAATCCAAACAGCTTAAACAGATAAAATTACATACAGAGCAGAAAATATATAGAGCAAAAGTATTAGACTTGAACACATACATTCACAATGAACAGGTCTTGTATTTAACCAGTTGAGCTGACAACCATTTTGCACTATTTCACTAGGGCTTTAGTCATCAATCTAGCAAGAGGGCAATATTTTATTAATGTAGTGGTGTCCCTCCCCCCAGGAAGCTATGACCTTTAGCTTTCACCTGGAATTGTTCATTTATGTCTGAGAAAAAAAACACTTTTCAAACCATATGATCTAGTACACAAGAAAAGTATAATACAACCTTCTTTACTACTTTGCCAAACATTTCATGACATTAGTGAATAGTCAAATGATTGGTAATTAAATTTGTAAATGTCTAAATTAACATTTGGGCCATTTAAACAGTGTGTATCCCGCCTATAGACAATGGGAGAAGGGCTATGTAAAGTTCTCGATTTTGTCGTTCTGAACAAATGTTTGAATTCCACACAAAATTACTTATTGACTTATTTTAGGTTTAAGGAAGTGTGTAGGTCACATTCTTTATAGTAGAGCTATGAAAGTTATGTATTTAGCTCTGCCTGCTCGAGACAAATTCAGTGATTGCTTTGCCATGTCTGTGCCGTGAAGCAGTCAAGCTGGATAAATGTTTTTCCTGGAACGCCCCTTTAACTTAACGTTGCAGTTAAGTGATATAAATGGATGTAATAATGCAGCCGACCACCAGAGGGAGGCAAATACATGTTTATTCGACAGAGGACGTTTACGTGGTTCTAGAAAGGTCTGGATGGATGTCTTCTGAAATATAAAATGGTGGGAAATCAATCAAGTAAGTCATGTAAATATTTACATGTTTTTAAAGAAATTCTAGTGCCCGATTTCGGGGACTGTCAGCCTAAGAGGTTTTAAGTCTTAAAGTGATCTAATGAAACAAATCCTCTCTGTCACATTCCTTTCAATATATTCCCTCTATCATATTCCCTCCATCCTAATCCCTCTATCATATTCCTCTCTATCATATTCCTCTCCACCCACTCCTCCTCCTTCCTCCTCTCCCTCATCTCAGTGCAGCCCCTCTCCATCCACTAGAGCAGGAAGTCTCTGGACTCAGTGAGGTCCAGCTCAGACTGAAGAGAGGCCGTTTAACTCTGTTCTCCTTTAGCTGTTCCTCCAGCCTGGCAAGTACTATCTCCTTGTCAACCAAGCAACCTGATCTGGACTTTGAGATGATCTGACGTCTCTTTTGCTTGAGACATTTCTCTTTGCTGCTCATCTCTTGAGTATTCCAGCACACTAATGTCCTTCTTGAAGTAGCATAAATCTGAGGCTACCTCTTTTTTCAGATCCTCATGTGCTTCTCTTATAGGTTTGAATGTGTGTCCTCTGTCGTCTCACCCATCTCTGCAGATCACAGAGATCAGCTTACTGTCCGTCTCACAGAACAGCTTCAGAGCCTCTCCATGTTCACGACATTCATCTCTCTACTGTTTCCTCTCTCGGCTGTAGCTCTCTGTCTTTTAGCATCTTCCTCCAGTTTCAGCTGGTAGGCCACGTTCCTGATCAGTCTGTTGATCTGGAAGATTCTGTCTCTGACCAGAGCCCTGCCCACTTGACAGAGTTGGTGTCCAGCATTCAGGCTGTCTTGGAGGCATCTCTTGCAGAAGGTGTGCTGATAGCTTAGAGACACAGGCTCAGTGTAGATGTCTGTGCAGATGGAACAGCACAGGTGGTCTGCCAGGTCAGAGGAAGCTGTGGCCATTATGACTGTGCTTATGCTCAGTGTGTGAGAGACAAAGAGGCAGTGTCCAAATACCCATATTAGAGTAAAAAATAGTATATAAAAACATTTAGTTTTATAGTATGTGAAATATAGAAATTATGCCGCGTTCACATGCTAGTCGGACCTAGGAAACTCTGAAATGTCCGACTTGCTGATTCGTTGAATGCGGCACGTGTATAACTACAACCAGTAAGCAAGTATGAAATTTCCGGGTTTCCAAGTTCCGACTAGCACGTGAACGCTGCAATAGTACTAAGAATGCGTCATCTAATGCGCGATTGCATTGACTCCCGTCATTCGTTCATTTCGGTACAGCGCGTCAATTTATCTGACTATGAGCTGTTGCCAAACAAGTGAGTCAGAAAAGAAGAGTGAATTCTACTAGATCAAAGGCTAAATTAGTATGCAGTTTAAGTATGTATTACGCTAGAATGGATATTTAGACACAGCCAGTAACAGGTCTGTCTTGGAAAATACATGTATGTTCTTGGAGTACACAGTCAAATTAACATTAGCTTTGAAGCCCTCATGAAGAATACTGACAGACTTTTTGTAAAGGTAGAGGCATGTAAATATCATAAAGCAAGACAGACAAAAGTAACAGTAACAACTTTCAGTGTGGGTGTGGGGGAAAAAGCTAAAACACAAGTGAATAAAGGATGGGTTTTATTATCCATACAGTATAAATAGGAAATGTCTAATAAACAAATGATTCCAACTAATTCTTTGGATTGGAGATGACTGCTTTAGACTGTTGATGCACACATTGAGGTCAGCAAGCACCAAATAAGTGTCCAGCTTGCTCTAGTGGTTATTGCAAGTAACTACACATATCACACCACAACAGCTAACATAGTATCTCACTCCCTCTCCTCCTCTCCTCCTCTCCCTCTTGTCTCCTCTGTTCTTCCTCTATTCCTCCTCCTCTCCTCCTCGCCCTCTCAGCGGCTCCAGCTGGATAGAGTGAAGGCGAGGTGACCTCCTGCCTCTCTCACTGGAGGGCGGGAGAGGGGGAACAAAGGAGGAGGAGGAGGAGGTGGAGAGAAAGAGAGTAGGAATGGAAGAGGAGGTGGAGAGGGTAGAGGAGGCAGAAAGCCTGGTCTAAGTATTGTTTTAAAGGGAAGAGAGGGGGAGGAGGAGAGAGCGCGAGAGATGGGGGGGAGTGGGAGAAAGAGGGGAGGAGGGGGAGGAGGGGAGGAGGGGGAGAGGGGAGGGCAGCTGTCTCCGACACACCATACTTACACCTGCAACAGGTAGGCCACGGGGCGGGACCTGTAGGTGAGACTAATAACATGATAAGGGGGGCACGTGAAGAAGGGGTGGAGCTGGAGTCAAGGAGGGGAGGGTGTTCCTCACGAGCCCCTGCCAGCGAGACGGGGAGCAGGGAGGAAGTCTGTCCACGGAGCATTTCTGGGTCATTGGGTCGCCTCCAATGAGATTAGATCCCCCCTCTACAATGTAAAGCAATTTGAGTACTGGGGGGTTCTCTGTATAAATCCAAGGTGAAACCTCCAGGGGCTAGCCTTCTCTCAGGGGATAGTCTGCTCTGGGCTGCCTGTGAAAGGTGCTCCTCTGTGGGAAAGAGGAGAGAACAAGAGCCCCCAGAAGTGATCTCCTTATGGTAGTGATGGACAGATCAACTCTCCTTGTCATCTTCCACCTCTTCCTCGGCCTTCTCCCTCCTTTCCTTCTTACAGTTGTGATGGAGAGAACCATTTTCTCCCTTTCCACCTTCCTCTCCTCCCGCTTTCTCTTCCTCTACCTACCTCTCCCTCCTTCCCTCTTGGTAAACCTTGTTTAGTCGAGCTAGATTGTGAATAGTTAGCAATGGTTCAGACCACTGTCGCTGTCTGGGAGCGGGGATACAGGACTGGTCCACTGGACTCAGCTCACATGGGGAGAACCTGCTGCTGCCACTCCCCCTCTTACCTGGGATGAGATCACATTTGGAGGAAACCTGGCACCATCCCTACGGTGAAGCATGGTGGTGGCAGCATCATGCTGTGGGGAGGATTTTCAGGGACAGGGACTGGGAACACGCCCCATTCACATCGACGGGGCTGTAGTGGAACGGGTTGAGAGTTTGAAGTTCCTTGGTGTCCACATCACCAACAAACTATCATGGTCCAAACACACCAAGACAGTCGTGAAGAGGGCACGACAACGCCTTTTCCACCTCAGGAGACTGAAAAGATTTGGCATTGGTCCCAAGATCCTCAAAAAGTTCTACAGCTGCACCATCGAGAGCATCCTGCCTGGTATGGCAACTGCTCGGCATCCGACCGTAAGGCGCTACAGAGGGTAGTGTGTACGGCCCAGTACATCACTGGGGCCAAGCTTCCTACCATCCAGGACCTATATACTAGGCGGTGTCAAAAAAGAGTCAAAGACTCCAGTCACCCAAGTCATAGACTGTTCTCTCTGCTACCGCACAGCAAGCGGTACCAGAGGGCCAAGAGTAGGTCCAAAAGGTTCCTTAACAGCTTCTACCCCCAAGCCATAAGACTGCTGAACAATTAATCAAATGGCCACCCGGACTATTTACATTGACACCTCCCCCCTTTGTTTTTACACTGCTGCTACTCGCTGTTTATTATCTATTCATAGTTACTTTACCCCTACCTACATGTTGTCAGAATGCGACGGTGAAATGCGGTAGGCGAAGTCAAACGCAGGACACAGAGCTTACTGGAAACGTACTTTACTCGAAAGTAACCAGAGTAGAAAAAACAATCTCCACATAAGGAGGAATAAACAACCCGCACACGAACACTGCCGATGACGAAAACAATAACACACAACACACAATGAACGACAGAGGGTTAAATAGGGAATACAATACAACATAATGGGGAACAGGTGTACACAATCAGGACAAAACAAGTCAAACACCGAAACATAGATCGGTGGCAGCTAGTACTCCGGGGTCGACGAACGCCGAAGCCTGCCCGAGCAAGGAGGAGGAGCAGCCTCGGCTGATTCCGTGACAGTACCCCCCCTTGACGCGCGGCTCCAGCCATGCGCCCGACCCCGGCCTCGGGACGGCCAGGAGGACGCGCGAGCAGGGCGAGTCGGATGACTCGGTGGAAGTCCCTCAACATGGAGGGATCTAGAATGTCCCTCCTGGGGACCCAGCACCGTTACTCCGGACCGTACCCCTCCCCCTCCACGAGATACTGCAGGCCCCCCGTCCGACGCCTCAAATCCAAGATGGAACGGACTGAGTACGCCGGAGCCCCCTCGATGTCCAACGGGGGCGGAGGAGCCTCTCGTACCTCACTCTCCTGGAGTGGACCAGCCACCACCGGCCTGAGGAGAGACACATGGAACGAGGGGTTAATGCGGTAATTAATGGGCAGTTGTAACCTATAACATACCTCGTTCAATTTCCTCAGGACTTTAAAGGGCCCCACAAACCGCCGACCCAGCTTCCGGCAGGGCAGGCGAAGGGGCAGGTTTCGGGTCGAGAGCCAGACCCGGTCTCCCGGTGCATACACCGGAGCCTCACTGCGGTGGCGATCGGCGCTCGCCTTTTGCCTCCTGATGGCCCGCTGCAGATGGACATGCGCAGCGTTCCAAGTTTCTGCCGAGCGCCGAAACCACTCGTCAACCGCAGGGGCTTCGGTCTGGCTCTGATGCCAAGGAGCCAGAACCGGCTGATAACCTAACACACACTGGAAAGGCTTAAGGTTAGTGGACGAATGGCGGAGGGAGTTTTGGGCTATCTCTGCCCAGGGAATATATCCCGACCACTCCTCTTGCCGGTCCTGGCAATATGACCTCAGAAACCTACCCACATCCTGGTTAACTCTCTCCACCTGCCCATTACTCTCGGGGTGAAAACCTGATGTAAGGCTAATCGAGACCCCCAGACGTTCCATAAATGCCCTCCAGACTCTAGAGGTGAACTGGGGACCCCGATCAGACACTATATCCTCAGGCACCCCATAGTGCCGGAAGACGTGTGTAAACAGGGCCTCAGCAGTTTGTAGGGCAGTAGGGAGACCTGGCAGGGGAATGAGACGGCAGGCTTTAGAAAACCGATCCACAATGACCAAGATCGTAGTGTTCCCATGGGAGGGAGGAAGGTCCGTGACAAAATCCACCGACAGGTGAGACCACGGCCGTTGTGGAACGGGTAGGTGTTGTAAGTTCCCCCTGGGCAGGTGTCTAGGTGCCTTACACTGGGCGCACACCGAGCAGGAGGAAACATAAACCCTCACGTCCTTAGCTAAGGTTGGCCACCAGTACTTCTCACTAAGGCAGTGCACTGTCCGACCAATACCCGGATGACCAGAGGAGGGTGACATGTGAGCCCAGTATATCAAACGGTCACGAACCTCGAGCGGCACGAACCTCCGACCCTCCGGACACTGTGGAGGTGTAGGGTCGGAACGTAACGCCCGCTCGATTTCCGCATCCACCTCCCACACCACCGGTGCCACTAAGCAAGACACCGGGCGTATGGGAGTGGGCTCAATGGACCTCTCCTCTGTGTCATATAGTCGGGACAGGGCGTCTGCCTTAGCGTTCTGGGACCCTGGTCTATAGGTGAGCTTAAATACAAAGCGGGAAAGAAACATTGACCACCTTGCCTGGCGAGGATTCAGCCTCCTCGCTGCCGGGATGTACTCCAGGTTACGATGGTCAGTCAGAATGAGAAAAGTGTGTTTAGACCCCTCAAGCCAATGTCTCCACACCTTCAGGGCTTGAACCACAGCCAGCAGCTCCCTATCCCCCACATCATAATTGCGCTCCGCCGGATGAGCTTCTTAGAATAGAAAGCACAGTGGCAGAGTTTAGGTGGCGTACCCGAGCGCTGAGACAGCACAGCGCCGATCCCAGCCTCGGAAGCATCCACCTCCACCTGAAATGCCAAAGAGGGATCCGGGTGCACCAGCACCGGAGCCGAGGTAAACAAGTCTTCAGACGTTTAAATGCCCTGTCCGCCTCAGCTGACCACTGCAGGCGCACCGGACCCCCCTTTAGCAGAGAGGTAATGGGAGCTGCTACCTGTCCAAAGCCCCGGATAAACCTCCGGTAGTAATTGGCAAAACCCAAGAAGCGCTGCACCTCCTTTACCGTTGTGGAGTCTGCCAATTACGCACGGCAGAAAAGCGGTCAATCTCCATCTCTACCCTGATGCGGACAACCAATGTCCCAGGAAGAGATGGACTCCTGAAAGAACAGACATTTCTCCGCCTCGCATACAGGTCATGCTCCAACAGTCTACCAAGCACTCGACGCACCAGGGACACATGCTCGGCTCGTGTAGCGGAGTATATTAGAATGTCATCAATATATACCACAACACCCTGTCCATGCAAGTCCCGAAAAATCTCGTCCACAAATGATTGGAAGACTGAAGGAGCATTCATTAACCCGTATGGCATGACGAGGTACTCATAGTGACCCGAGGTGGTACTGAATGCTGTCTTCCACTCATCTCCCTCCCTAATGCGCACCAGGTTGTACGCGCTCCTGAGATCCAATTTTGTGAAGAATCACGCCCCGTGTAATGACTCCGTCATACTAGCAATCAGAGGGAGAGGAAAGCTGTATTTGATGGTGAAGATTCTGTCTCAAAGATTCTGTGATGTAGGTCTCCATAGCGGCCGTCTCCTCCTGAGACAGAGGATACACGTGACTACGTGGAAGCGCAGCGCCTACCTGGAGGTCTATCGCACAATCCACCGTCGTTGGAGAGTCTGCTCTGGGCTGCCTGCGAAAGGTGCTCCTTTGTGGGAAAGAGGAGAGAACAAGAGCCCCCAGAAGAGATATCCTTATGGTAGTGATGGACAGATCAACTCTCCTTGTCATCTTCCACCTCTTCCTAATCCTCTTGCTCGGCCTTCTCCCTCCTTTCCTTCTTACAGTCGTGATGGAGAGAACCCTTTTCTCCCTTACCTCCTTCCTCTCCTCCCTCTTTCTCTTCCTCTACCTTCCTCTCCCTCCTTCCCTCTTGGTAGACCTTGTTTAGTCAAGCCAGATAGTGGATAGCTAGCCATAAGACTGCTGAACAATTAATCAAATGCCACCCAGACTATTTACATTGACACCTCCCCCCTTTGTTTTTACACTGCTGCTACTCGCTGTTTATTATCTATGCATAGTTACTTTACCCCTACCTAAATGTACAAATTACCTCAACTAACCTGTACCCCCACACATTGACTCGGTACCGGTACCCCTTGTATATAGCCTCGTTATTATTTTATTGTGTTACTTTTTATTTTATTTTTAACTTTAGTGTATTTAGTAAATATTTTCTTAACTCTATTTCTTGAACTGCATTGTTGGTTAAGGGCTTGTAAGTAAGCATTTCACGGTAAGGTCTACACCTGTTGTATTCGGCACATGACAAATACAATTTGATTTGATTTGATTTGGAGACTAGTCAGGATCAAGGGAAAGATGAACAGAGCAATGTACAGAGAAATCCTTGATGAAAACCTGCTCCAGAGCGCTCAGGACCTCAGACTGGGGCTAAGATTCACCTTCCAACAGGACAACGACCCTAAGCACACAGCCAAGATAATGCAGGAGTGGCTTCGGGACAAGTCTCTGAATGTCCTTGAGTTGCCCAGCCAAAAACCGGACTTGAAATCGATCTAACATCTCTGGAGAGACCTGAAAATAGCTGTGACACGCCCTATCCAACCTGACAGAGCTTGAGAGGATCTGCAGAGAAGAATGGGAGAAACTCCTCAAATTTCACCTTTATTTAACCAGGTAAGCCATGTTGCCAAGCTTGTAGCGTCATACCCAAGAAGACTCAAGGCTGTAATCGCTGCCAAAGGTGCTTCAACAAAGTACTGAGTAAAGGGTCTGAATACTTATGTAAATGTAATATTTCCATTTGTTATTTTTAATACATTTATAAAAAAGTCTAAAAACCTGTTCTCACTTTGTCATTATGGGGTATTGTGTGTAGATTGATGAGGAAAAAAACAATTTAATCAATTTTAGAATAAGACAGTGTGGAAAAAGTCAAGGGGTCTGAATAGTTTACAAATGCACTCAATTAGATTTTGTTCAAAATAATTTATAGGGCAGCCAATTATTGTGACACACATGTTTTTGAATAACATAATGATTTCTTGATGACGATTATTTTTCCATTTGAAAATGTTTTACTCAATTAAAGGGAATCCAAGATGGCGTAGTAGTGCAGACCTGTTTTTGTTGTGTGTCTGTAAATAGCCTGTAAATACCCTGTTTTTTTGTTGTTGTATTTTTCGTACATATTTCCCTATCAGAATTTTCATCCTTCTACTAAATATACTTTCCTGCAACCCACCTCACTCAATGTGGAACGGATTCTATTATTGACTTACCTTTTATCTAGAATCTCCAGTTGAAACTAGCTAGCCAGCTAACTAGCTACTTGCTATTAGCAACAGTTAGCGGTATTTCACCCAGAACATTGGATTTTTCTGCCGGAATAATTTAATCACTGGACATTAATCACCGGATCGCAACTAGCTAGCCGCAACCGAATGGATATTGCTGTTTGGCTAATCACCACTGCCCCCGATGCAAGCACCAATTAGCCTCGAGCTAGCCTAGAGCCAGGCCCATGTCCCAGCTATCTACCTCTCGGTCTACTGGAAGGAAGTAGCCAGCTAACTAGCTACTTGCTATCAGCTACCGTTATCGGTTTTTCACCATTGTCCGTGGCCTGCACCCCCTACCAGCCAGCTCTATCCTGGACTATTATTTGGCCAGTCTGCACTGTCTGCACAGCGCGTTATCGACCCAGAACATTTTAGTTTTTCTGCCGGAATCACTGGACCTTTAAGTCTGGATTCATCGCTACCAGCTAGTTGCAACAAAATGGACATTGTGGTTTGGCTAATCATCCTGAGCTAGGCCCATCTCCCGGTTATCTACCTCTCTGTCAACCGGACGGGACCACCTAGTGTTGACATGGAGCCCCGCCGATCCTACACGACTGGTTTGCTGACGAAATCGTCTGATGTGGTTACAACAGGCTTCCCGTTACGACGTCGACCACGAAGATTCCATCTGCTAGCCCCGACACGCTAGCCGTGGCCTCTTGCGCGCTAGTGCTTTAGCAGCCCCCGAACTATCCTATTGCTGTTCACCGGACCTTATGATAACTCAGCTATACAGCTGATGCCTGCTGGACTGTTCCTTTTTTACGGTACCGCATCCTGTTTATGTTTAGCCTCAGCCCAAACTGTGTCGTCATTACCAGCTGTTGTCTTAGCTCTCTCAAATTACACCTGTGATTGCTTTACGCCTCTCTCCCTTGTCAATATGGTTAGCTTATTGTTGTTTCGGTTATTTCTAATTGTACTATTTCACTGTAGATCCCCCAGCCCAGCTAAACCTGCCTTAGATAGCTCCTTTGTCCCACACCCCATACACACGGAGACCGACTCAATTGGTGCCTCCAGTGATGCTATCTATTTCATTGTTACCCAACGCTTAGGTTTACCTCCACTTTACTCATATCCTTCCATATCCTTGTCTGTACATAATGCCCTGAAATTTTTCTACAATGCCCAAAAATCTGCCCCCTTTATTCTATGTACCCAATGCACTAGAAGACCAGTTCTTAAAGCCTTTAGCCGTATCCTTATTCTAGTCCTCCTCTGTTCCTCTGGTGATGTAGAGGCTAACCCAGGCGCTGCAGCCCTCAGTATCACTCCTACTCCCCAGGCGTTATCATTTGTTGACTTCTGTAATCGTAAAAGCCTTGGATTCTTGCACGTTAATATCCGAAGCCTCCTTCCTAAGTTTGAGTTATTCACTGCGTTAGCACACTTCGCCAGCCAACCCTGATGTTCTAGCAGTGTCTGAATCCTGGCTTAGGAAGGCCACCAAAAATTCTGAAAATTCCATCCCCAACTATAACATTTTCCGTCTAGATAGAACTGCCAAAGGGGGTGGAGTTGCAATGTACTGCAGATCTCTATCATACTATCCAGGTCTGTGCCCAAACAGTTTGAGCTTCTACTTCTAAAAATCCACCTTTCCAGAAATAAGTCTCTCACTGTTGCCGCTTGCTACAGACCCCCCTCAGCCCCCAGCTGTGCCCTGGACACCATATGTGAATTGATTGCCCCCCATTTATCCTCAGAGTTCGTACTACTTGGTGACCTAAATTGGGATATGCTTAACACCCCGGCCATCCTAAAATCCAAACTAGATGCCCTCAATCTCACACAAATTATCAACGAACCTACCAGGTACAACCCTAAATCCGTAAACATGGGTACCCTCATAGATATCATCCTGACTAACTTACCCTCTAAATACACCTTCGCTGTCTTCAACCAGGATCTCAGCGATCACTGCCTTATTGCCTGCGTCCGTAACGGGTCCTCGGTCAAACGACCACCCCTCATCACTGTCAAACGCTCCCTAAAACACTTTAGCGAGCAGGCCTTCCTAAATGACCTGGCCCAGGTATCTTGGATAGATATAGATCTCATTCCGTCAGTAGAGGATGCCTGGTTGTTCTTAAAAGTAATTTCCTCTCAATCCTAAATAAACATGCCCCATTCAAAAAATACAGAACTAAGAACAGATATAGCCCCTGGTTCTCCTCAGACTTGACTGCCCTTGACCAGCACAAAAACATCCTGTGGCGAACAGCATTAGCATCAAATAGCCCCCGCGATATGCAACTTTTCAGGGAAGTTAGTAACCAATATACACAAGCAGTCAGGAAAGCAAAGGCTAACTTTTTCAAACAGAAATTTGCATCCTGTAGCACTAACTCCAAAAAGTTTTGGGACACTGTAAAGTCCATGGAGAATAAGAGCACTTCCTCCCAGCTGCCAACTGCACTGAGGCTAGGAAACACTATCACCACCGATAAATCTACATTAATCGAGAATTTCAACAAGCATTTTGCTACGGCTGGCCATGCTTTCCACCTGGCTACCACTACCCCGGCCACCAACTCTGCACCCTCCGCTGCAACTTGCCCATGCCCCCCCCACCCCCGCTTCTCCTTCACACAAATTCAGACAGCTGATGTTCTGAAAGAGCTGCAAAATCTGGACCCCTACAAATCAGCTGGGCTAGACAATCTGGACCCTTTCTTTCTAAAACTAGCCGCCGAAATTGTCGCAACCCCTATTACTAGCCTGTTCAGCCTCTCTTTCATAACGTCTGAGATCCCCAGAGATTGGAAAGCTGCCGCGGTCATCCCCCTCTTCAAAGGGGGTGACACTCTAGATCCAAACTGTTACAGACCTATATCCACCCTGCCCTGCCTTTCGAAAGTATTTGAAAGCCAAGTTAACAAACAGATCACCGACCATTTCGAATCCCACCGTACCTTCTCCGCTATGCAATCAGGTTTCCGAGCTGGTCATGGGTGCACTTCAGCCACGCTCAAGGTCCTAAACGATATTATAACCGCGATTGATAATAGACAGTACTGTGAGGCCGTCTTCATCGACCTGGCCAAGGCTTTCGACTCTGTCAACCACCGCATTCTTATTGGCAGACTAAATAGACTTGGTTTCTCAAATGACTGCCACGCCTGGTTCACCAACTACTTCTCAGATAGAGTTCAATGTGTCAAATAGTAGGGCCTGTTGTCTGGACCTATGGCAGTCTCTATGGGGTTGCCACAGGGTTCAATTCTTGGGCCGACTCTTTTCTCCGTGTATATCAATGATGTCGCTCTTGCTGCTGGTGACTCTCAGATCCACCTCTACGCAGACGACACCATTTTGTATACATCTGGCCCTTCATTGGACACTGTGTTAACAAACATCCAAACGAGCTTCAATGCCATACAACACTCCTTCAGTAGCCTCCAACTGCTCTTAAACACAAGTAAAACTAAATGCATGCTCTTCAATCGAACGCTGCTGGCACCCGCCCACCCGACTAGAATCACTACTCTCGACGGGTCTGACCTAGAGTATGTGGACAACTACACATACCTAGGTGTCTGGTTAGACTGTAAACTCTCCTTCCAGACTCACATTAAGAATCTCCAATCCAAAGTTAAATCTAGAATCGGCTTCCTATCCCGCAACAAAGCCTCCTTCACTCATGCTGCCAAACATGCCCTCGTAAAACTGACTATCCTACCGATCCTTGACTTCGGCGATGTCATTTACAAATTAGCCTCCAACACTCTACTCAGCAAATTGGATGTAGTCTATCACTGTGCCATCCGTTTTGTCTCCAAAGCCCCATACACTACCCACCACTGTGACCTGTACGCTTTTGTTGGCTGGTCCTCACTACATGTTTGTCGTCAAACCCACTGGCTCCAGGCCATCTATAAATCACTGCTAGGCAAATCCCCGCCTTATCTTAGCTCATTGGTCACCATAGCAGCACTCACCTGTAGTCTGCGCTCCAGCAGGTATATCTCACTGGTCATCCCCAAAGCCAACACCTCCTTTGGCCGCCATTCCTTCCAGTTCTCTGCTGCCAATGACTGGAACGAATTGCAAAAATCTCTGAAGCTGGAGACTCTTATCTCCCTCACTAACTTTAAGCAACAGTTGTCAGAGCACCTTACCGATCACTGCACCTGTACACAGCCCATCTGAAATTAGCCTACCCAACTACCTCATCCATATATTGTTAATTTATTTTGCTCTTTTGCACCCCAGTATCTCTATTTGCACATCATCTCTTGCACATCTAGCATTCCAGTGTTAATACTAATTGTAATTATTTTTGCACTATAGCCTATTTATTGCCTTACCTCCATAACTTGCTACATTTGCACACACTGTATATATATTTTCGGTTGTATTTTTTTTGACTATGTTTTTTTTTTACCCCATAAGTAACTCTGTGTTGTTGTTTTTATCACACTACTTTGCTTTATCTTGGCCAGGTCGCAGTTGTAAATGAGAACTTGTTCTCAACTGGCTTACCTGGTTAAATAAAGGTGAAATAAAATAAATAAATATGATATTTTGAGTGTAAGATCAAGCTGATAGACCACAATGACATGTTTTCACAGCCTTTTTTGTTCACATTTCCTTCTGGTGCCAATAATTCAGGAGGGCACTGTACACTTCCACTCATCACTTAGAAACTGTGATGGAAGAAGTCTTCATTGTTACCCTTATCTCTCTCCCTTTGATAACCCTCATGTCAGTCATACATTATATTACAAAATATTAAGCTTCAAAGGCAAAAAATATGATTAGACAAATAATAATATTTATTTGAATGATACAGTATGTTACTAAATTGAAATTGAAATTAAATGTTTTTGTAATTATTACATGTTACGAAATGTAAAAACAAAACATTAAAACATTAAAAAAATAACAAAAGCAAGGTAAAAAGAAAAGGACACAGAAACAGATCCAGATTCCTATTGCCTTCACGAGTCGTCTTTGACCATATCCAGTTAATCACATATAGCGGTTGGTCTTTCAGTACATTTTATGAAAAATGTTTTTTTGTGTTTTTTAAAATAATTTCCTTGACAGTCGGCCATTCGAGTGCATTATGTAATTCTATGGAGAACATCTCATAACCACATTGCAGAACCTTTCTTGCTGCCTTATTTTGTGCTATTTGCAGTCTCTTTAGGTCATTAACACCTGCATTACTCCAGACAACAGTAGTTCATTTGACTATGGATGAGAGCTTGTGAGATTTGTTTTAGAATTTTCTCTACCTATCCCATAGGTATAAACACTGGTAATGGCTCTACCTTTCCCTCTGATAGGCTTTGTTTGCCATATTACACCTAATGTATATGTACACCTATCCAATCCTTTCAACATGTAGGAGTGCTTAGTGTCGATTTAGGATTCAACATTTAAACTGTGCAACACTCCCCAAATTTGCGAAAAGTAAACATTTTGTGTTTATAATGTTTTGTACGGTATGCCTTGACAAAAAACAAACAGAGTAAACATTTATTTTTTTATTGTTTGTTTTTCTTTGCATGCAAAAATACAGTATCTTCCATCTCATTCTTTCTTACCCAGTCTACTCATCCATCTTCAAGCTTTCATCCATTCCCTGCTCTTCTATCACCCTCTCAGTTCCACCTCCAGCTGGCTCCCTCTTTTTCCTCTTCTCCAGTCTCTTCCTCTCCTCTTTCCTCCTCTTTTCTCTCTTCTTCTCCTCATTTTTTTGAATCTTTCACTCCATCTCCAGGAGCTCAGCTTGAGCTTTCTCTCTCTTTTTCAGCTCCTCAGACCGCTTCTTCTCTTTCTTAATCCTGTCTTTCATCATGGCATTGTGTATCTTAATCAGCCCCTCTAACCTATTTTGCTCTGCCTTTTCCTTCTCTTCTTTCCTTCTCTCTCTTTTTCTGTTCTAACTTGTCCCTCTTTTTCTCAACCTTCATAGCTTTCTTTTGCTCTTTCTCTCTCGCCTTCATCTCCTTTCTCTCTTTCTCGTCATCTTTCAACTTCTTATTCAGCTTATTATTTTTCTCTTATTCCTCTGTCTTTAAAAATGTGACTTTCTGCTTGAGGTTCATGGCCAGAAAGCCCACTCTTCCCAGGATGGTATCTGCACTCTCTGATGAAACCGTCCCATTGGAGCTCTTGGAATGGGCACGGTCCGCCTCACGCTTCAAACCCTCCCTCGGGTTCACCTCCTCCTTGACGCTCCTCTCTTCACTCTCAATGTCAATGCCTGTCCAATAATCCTAACAGGAAGACATTGACTCTAGATGTAATATTGTTCCAATGTGGCACATTCAATACACATTTGAGTGATCAACATACATTGATGGCCTTATGGGGCACACAATTTGGAGGACAGTCATTGAGGTAACTTGTTTATTTGTATCCCAAACCGATTTTATAATAGCCATAGATGTTCTTCCTGGGTCCACACCAAACGTAATACAAATGTTAACCCTAGTAAGGGGTGATGTTTTATACTATGAGCATAGAGTAGCAGGGTTGGGGTCAATTCCATTTCAATTCCAGTCAATTCAGGAAGTACTTAATTCAATGCTTTGAATTGAAATGGAACAGATCCCCAACCCTGTAGAGTAGTAGTGTAAAATAGGACACCTACCTTTGCCTCTTCCAGCGTCCAGGGCCTGGGTTCCTCATCCTCTGACCTGCATATGGAGGCTCTCACTCTAACAGGCGTCTTAGTGGCCATGCAGAGCATAAGGGTTGCCAGAGTTAAGTTAGCATCTGGGACCAGCTGGTGAGCATGAGGGCAGCGATCCACCTCTTCACTAGTGCCCTTCCCTTTCTGCTCTGGCTGCTTGTGGTCCTTGTCAAGGATGCATGCGAGGCTTGGAGGATGTGCTAGGACAGGGCTTTTATCACTCATCAGTTCCTCTCTCTTGACAGTGGATGCAACTGCACTTGCCTCTGTGTTAACTGAGCACACTGTGGTGTCCTCAACTGTCTCCTCTGGCTGCTTGTGGTCATTGTTGTTGTGAATGCATTGCAGACCTGGAGGACTTTTTTCATCCCAGGTGTAAATGGCAACAGTTGCCTCTGTGTCAACTGAGCACTTTGTAGTGCACTCAACTGTCTACCATAGCTGTTTGTGGTCATTGTTGTGGGTGCAGGTCAGGATTAGAGGCAGTGTTGCAGGTGCAGGAGGACTTTTATCAGCCAACAACTCCTCTGTGTGGACAGTGGACACGGAAACGGCTGCTTTCCTGGCAACTGGAAACTTGTTGGTGTCCTCTACTGCCTCCCCTGGCAGATTGTGGACAGTGGATACGGAAACGGCCGCTTCCCTGGACACTTGACTCTTGTTTGTGTCCTCTACTGCCTCCTCTGGCTGCTTGTGGTCATTGTCTAGAATGTGTGGCAACTTTGAAGGCAGCATTGGAGCCGGGCTTTTATCACCCAACAGGTCCTCTCCCTGGATAATGGATGTGCCTGCAGTGATCGCTGTGGTAATGGAGGACTCGGTGGCATCCTCTTTTGTCTCCTCGGTCAGTTTGTGGTCAGAGTCTCGGATACATGGCGAGCATGGAGGCAGTGCTGCAGGGTCAGGAGGGCTTTGATCAGCTGCCATGTCCTCTTTGAGGTGAGTGGACACATCATTGTTTGTTTCACTGGTAACTGGACACTTGGTGGTGCCCTCTACTGCCTCCCCTGGCAGTTTGTAGTCAATGTCAAAGACAAGTGGCAGACTTGGAGGCAGCATTGGGACAGGGCATTTAGCTGCTGATCTGTACACTCCAAAATCAACAGTAGCTGTGCCTGCAGTGGTCTCTGTAGCAACTGAGACCTCATAGGTATCCTCTACTGTCTGCTCTGGTGGCATGAAGTCATCGTCAAAGACTGTTGGCAGTTATGGAGTCAGCACTGAAGGAAGACTTCTAGCTGCCCATCGATTCTCTCCCTTGACAGTGGCTGTGGTAGCAGTGGCCTCTGTGGCAACTGGCCACTCTGTGGCTGAAACAGCAGGCTGGGAGGTTTCGAGGAAATTGAATGAATTGCCAATGAACCGCTGAGCCAGTGGTGGGAGGGAGTAAGGATAGAATCTGTCCTCTTCCTCGACATTAGATATTGCCACTGGAGCAACTGAGACCTCAGTGGTGCCCTCTACTGCCTGATGTGGCTGCATGGAGTCTTCGTCAAAGAAGTGTGGCAGGTATCGATGCAGCATTGAGGAAAGATGTGTATCTGTCCATAGGTCCTCTCGTTTACTTGTAGATACATCTGCAGTGGCCTCTGTGGCAACTGGGCATTCAGCAGACTGGCAGGTTTCAGGGACAAAGTATGAAAATACAATGAACCGCTGTGCATCCTGAGCGCGTATGGCCAATGGAGAGGGGTGGTTGGTATAGGCCTCTGATTGGTGAAAGCCATTGGTGGGAGGGAGTCAATACAGGGAGCCATAAACTCAGTGAGAGGACAGTTGCTCACATCTCTCACATTCTGAGTGAGAAAAGAAACAGACATGATGAAAGTGATCACATTCAGTACATACATAAATACTGTATGAGTCAGCACTATTTTCTTATACAGTGGGGGAAAAAAATATTTAGTCAGCCACCAATTGTGCATGTTCTCCCACTTAAAAAGATGAGAGAGGCCTGTAATTTTCATCATATGTACACGTCAACTATGACAGACAAATTGAGAAAAAAATATCCAGAAAATCACATTGTAGGATTTTTATTGAATTTATTTGCAAACTATGGTGGAAAACAACTATTTGGTCACCTACAAACAAGCAAGATTTCTGGCTCTCACAGACCTGTTACTTATTATTTAAGAGGCTCCTCTGTCCTCCACTCGTTACCTGTATTAATGGCACCTGTTTGAACTTGTTATCAGTATAAAAGACACCTGTCCACAACCTCAAATAGTCATACTCCAAACTCCACTATGGCCAAGACCAAAGAGCTGTCAAAGGACACCAGAAACAAAATTTTAGACCTGCACCAGGCTGGGAAGACTGAATCTGCAATAGGTAAGCAGCTTGGTTTGAAGAAATCAACTGTGGGAGCAATTATTAGGAAATGGAAGACATACAAGACCACTGATATGCTCCCTAGATCTGGGGCTCCACGCAAGATCTCACCCCGTGGGGTCAAAATGATCACAAGAACGGTGAGCAAAAATCCCAGAACCACACGGGGGGACCTAGTGAATGACCTGCAGAGAGCTGGGACCAAAGTAACAAAGCCTACCATCAGTAACACACTACGCCGCCAGGGACTCAAATCCTGCAGTGCCAGACGTGTCCCCCTGCTTAAGCCAGTACATGTCCAGGCCCGTCTGAAGTTTGCTAGAGTGCATTTGGATGATCCAGAAGAGGATTGGGAGAATGTCATATGGTCAGATGAAACCAAAATATAACTTTTTGGTAAAAACTCAACTCTTCGTGTTTGGAGGACAAATAATGCTGAGTTGCATCCAAAGAACACAATACCTACTGTGAAGCATGGGGGTGGAAACATCATGCTTTGGGCCTGTTTTTAAGCAAAGGGACCAGTACGACTGATCCGTGTAAAGGAAAGAATGAATGGGGCCATGTATCGTGAGATTTTGAGTGAAAACCTCCTTCCATCAGCAAGTGCATTGAAGATGAAACTTGGCTGGGTCTTTCAGCATGACAATGATCCCAAACACACCGCCCGGGTAACGAAGGAGTGGCTTCGTAAGAAGCATTTCAAGGTCCTGGAGTGGCCTAGCCAGTCTCCAGATCTCAACCCCATAGAAAATCTTTGGAGGGAGTTGAAAGGCCCAAAACATCACTGCTCTAGAGGAGATCTGCATGGAGTTTTGCGAAAAGTAAACATTTTGTGTTTATAATGTTTTGTACGGTATGCCTTGACAAAAAACAAACAGAGTAAACATTTATTTTTTTATTCTTTGTTTTTCATTGCATGCAAAAATACAGTATCTCCCTTCTCACTCTTTCTTACCCAGTCTACTCATCCATCTTCAAGCTTTCATCCCTTCCCTGCTCTTCTATGACCCTCTCAGTTCCACCTCCAGCTGGCTCCCACTTTTTCCTCTTCTACAGTCTCTTCCTCTCCTCTTTCCTCCTCTTTTCTCTCTTCTTCTCCTCCTTTTTTTGAATCTTTCGCTCCATCTCCAGGAGCTCAGCTTGAGCTTTCTCTCTCTTTTTCAGCTCCTCAGACCACTTCTTCTCTTTCTTAATCCTGTCTTTCATCATGGCATTGTGTATCTTAATCAGCCCCTCTAACCTTGTTTTCTCTGCCTTTTCCTTCTCTTTTCTTTCTTTCCTTCTCTCTCTTTTTCTGTTCTAACTTGTCCCTCTTTTTCTCAGCCTTCATGGCTTTCTTTTGCTCTTTCTCTCTCGCCTTCATCTCCTTTCTCTCTTTCTCGTCATCTTTCAACTTCTTATTCAGTTCCTTATTTTTCTCTTTTTCCTCCATCTTTAAAAACGTGACTTTCTGCTTGAGGTTCATGGCCAGAAAGCCCACTCTTCCCAGGATGGTCTCTGCTCTCTCTGATGAAACTGTCCCATTGGAGCTCTTGGAATGGGCACGGTCCGCCTCACGCTTCAAACCCTCCCTAGGGCTCACCTCCTCCTTGACGCTCCTCTCTTCACTCTCAATGTCAATGCCTGTCCAATAATCCTAACAGGAAGACATTGACTCTAGATGTAATATTGTTCCAATGTGGCACATTCAATACACATTTGAGTGATCAACATACATTGATGGCCTCATGGGGCACACAATTTAGAGGACAGTAATTGAGGTAACTTGTTTATTTGTATCCCAAACCGATTTTATAATAGCCATAGATGTTCTTCCTGGGTCCACACCAAACGTAATACAAATGTTAACCCTAGTAAGGGGTGATGTTTTATACTATGAGCATAGAGAAGCAGGGTTGGGGTCAATTCCATTTCAATTCCAGTCAATTCAGGAAGTACTTAATTCAATGCTTTGAATTGAAATGGAACAGACCCCCAACCCTGTAGAGTAGTAGTGTAAAATAGGACACCTACCTTTTGCCTCTTCCAGCGTCCAGGGCCTGGGTTCCTCATCCTCTGACCTGCATATGGAGGCTCTCACTCTAACAGGCGTCTTAGTGGCCAAGCAGAGCAGAGGGGTTGCCAGAGTTAAGTTAGCATCTGGGACCAGCTAGTGAGCATGAGGGCAGCGATCCACCTCTTCACTAGTGCCCTTCCCTTTCTGCTCTGGCTGCTTGTGGTCCTTGTCATGGGTGCATGCCAGGCTTGGAGGAAGTGCAAGGACAGGGCTTTTATCACTCATCAGTTCCTCTCTCTTGACAGTGGATGCAACTGCACTTGCCTCTGTGTTAACTGAGCACTCTGTGGTGTCCTCAACTGTCTCCTCTGGCTGCTTGTGGTCATTGTTGTTGTGAATGCATTGCAGACCTGGAGGACTTTTATCATCCCAGGTGTAAATGGCAACAGTTGCCTCTGTGTCGACTGAGCACTTTGTAGTGCACTCAACTGTCTTCCATAGCTGTTTGTGGTCATTGTTGTGGGTGCAGGTCAGGATTAGAGGCAGTGTTGCAGGTGCAGGAGGACTTTTATCAGCCAAAAACTCCTCTGTGTGGACAGTGGACACGGAAACGGCTGCTTCCCTGGCAACTGGACACTTGTTGGTGTCCTCTACTGCCTCCCCTGGCAGATTGTGGACAGTGGACACGGAAACGGCCGCTTCCCTGGACACTTGAGTCTTGGTGGTGCTCTCTACTGCCTCCTCTTGCTGCTTGTGGTCATTGTCTAGAATGTGTGGCAACTTTGAAGGCAGCATTGGAGCCGGGCTTTTATCAGCCAACATGTCCTCTCCCTGGACAATGGATATGCCTGCAGTGATTGCTGTGGCAACGGAGGACACTGTGGCATCCTTTTTTGTCTCCTTGGTCAGGTTGTGGTCAGAGTCTCGGATACATGGCGAGCTTGGAGGCAGTGCTGCAGGGTCAGGAGGCCTTTGATCAGCTGCCATGTCCTCTTTGAGGTGAGTTGACACATCATTGTTTGTTTCACTGGAAACTGGACACTTGGTGGTGCCCTCTACTGCCTCCCCGGGCAGTTTGTAGTCAATGTCAAAGACAAGTGGCAGACTTGGAGGCAGCATTGGGACAGGGCATTTAGCTGCTGATCTGTACACTCCAAAATCAACAGTAACTGTGCCTGCAGTGGTCTCTGTAGCAACTGAGACCTCATAGGTATCCTCTACTGTCTGCTCTGGTGGCATGAAATCATCGTCAAAGACTGTTGGCAGGCATGGAGGCAGCACTGAAGGAAGACTTCTAGCTGCCCATCGATTCTCTCCCTTGACAGTGGCTGTGGTAGCAGTGGCCTCTGTGGCAACTGGGCACTCTGTGGCTGAAACAGCATGCTGGGAGGTTTCGAGGAAATTGAATGAATTGCCAATGAACCGCTGAGCCAGTGGTGGGAGGGAGTAAGGATAGAGTCTGTCCTCTTCCTCGACATTAGATATTGCCACTGGAGCAACTGAGACCTCAGTGTTGCCCTCTACTGCCTGATGTGGCTGCATGGAGTCTTCGTCAAAGAAGTGTGGCAGGTATCGATGCAGCATTGAGGAAATATTTGTATCTGTCCATAGGTCCTCTCGTTTACCTGTAGATACATCTGCAGTGGCCTCTGTGGCAACTGGGCATTCAGCAGACGGGCAAGTATGAAAATACAATGAACCGCTGTGCATCCTGAGCTCGTATGGCCAATGGAGAGGGGGGATGCAACATGGTTGGTATATGCCTCTGATTGGTGAAAGCCAGTGGTGGGAGGGAGTCAATACAGGGAGCCATAAACTCAGTGAGAGGACAGTTGCTCACATCTCTCACATTCTGCGTGAGAAAAGAAACAGACATGATGAAATTGATCACATTCAGTACATACATACATACTGTATGAGTCAGCACTATTTTCTTATACATCACATATACAGTGGGGGAAAAAAAGTATTTAGTCAGCCACCAATTGTGCATGTTCTCCCACTTAAAAAGATGAGAGAGGCCTGTAATTTTCATCATAGGTACACGTCAACTATGACAGACAAATTGAGAAAAAAATATCCAGAAAATCACATTGTAGGACTTTTAATGAATTTATTTGCAAATTATGGTGGAAAATAAGTATTTGGTCACCTCCAAACAAGCAAGATTTCTGGCTCTCACAGACCTGTAACTTATTATTTAAGAGGCTCCTCTGTCCTCCACTCGTTACCCGTATTAATGGCACCTGTTTGAACTTGTTATCAGTATAAAAGACACCTGTCCACAACCTCAAATAGTCATACTCCAAACTCCACTATGGCCAAGACCAAAGAGCTGTCAAAGGACACCAGAAACAAAATTTTAGACCTGCACCAGGCTGGGAAGACTGAATCTGCAATAGGTAAGCAGCTTGGTTTGAAGAAATCAACTGTGGGAGCAATTATTAGGAAATGGAAGACATACAAGACCACTGATAACCTCCCTAGATCTGGGGCTCCACGCAAGATCTCACCCCGTGGGGTCAAAATGATCACAAGAACGGTGAGCAAAAATCCCAGAACCACACGGGGGGACCTAGTGAATGACCTGCAGAGAGCTGGGACCAAAGTAACAAAGCCTACCATCAGTAACACACTACGCCGCCAGGGAATCAAATCCTGCAGTGCCAGATGTGTCCCCCTGCTTAAGCCAGTACATGTCCAGGCCCATCTGAAGTTTGCTAGAGTGCATTTGGATGATCCAGAAGAGGATTGGGAGAATGTCATATGGTCAGATGAAACAAAATATAACTTTTTGGTAAAAACTCAACTCTTCGTGTTTGGAGGACAAATAATGCTGAGTTGCATCCAAATAACACCATACCTACTGTGAAGCATGGGGGTGGAAACATCATGCTTTGGGGCTTTTTTTAAGCAAAGGGACCAGGACGACTGATCCGTGTAAAGGAAAGAATGAATGGGGCCATGTATTGTGAGATTTTGAGTGAAAACCTCCTTCCATAAGCAAGTGCATTGAAGATGAAACTTGGCTGGGTCTTTCAGCATGACAATGATCCCAAACACACCGCCCGGGTAACGAAGGAGTGGCTTCGTAAGAAGCATTTCAAGGTCCTGGAGTGGCCTAGCCAGTCTCCAGATCTCAACCCCATAGAAAATCTTTGGAGGGAGTTGAAAGGCCCAAAACATCACTGCTCTAGAGGAGATCTGCATGGAGGAATGGGCCAAAATAACAGCAACAGTGTGTGAAAACCTTGTGAAGACTGACAGAAAACGTTTGACCTGTGTCATTGCCAACAAAGGGTATATAACAAAGTATTGAGAAACTTTTCTTATTGACCAAATACTTATTTTACATCATAATTTGCAAATAAATTCATTAAAAATCCTACAATGTGATTGTCTGGATTTTTTTCTCTCTCGTTTTGTCTGTCATAGTTGACGTATACCTATGATGAAAATTACAGGCCTCTCTCATCTTTTTAAGTGGGAAAACTTGCACAATTGGTGACTGACTAAATACTTTTTTTCCCCACTGTATATATATCTAGTGTCCTCTCAGATGCTCTGCACCAGTATGTCCCAACCCTGGGTCCCCTAGCCAATGGGCCAGCTAAGTGTAAAAATACATGCCCCACACCCAGCATAACATTTGACATTTTATCCATTTATCAGACGCTTTTATCCAGAACGACTTATAATTAGTTAGTGCATTCAACTTAAGGTAGCTAGGTGAGACAACCACATAATCCTGATATGAACGTCTATGATAGAACGGTTGTTTATTTTTTATGACAAGACCACCATAAGAACTGAGGACATAAATACACTGAAACAGACAGACACGATACAACACATTTAGACAAGAACAGTTATAAGCATTGCCATGGTGTAGCCTAATACAAAAAGAAATAAGGACAAAACATTGTTAGCTTACATTCCATGGCATATGGAACATTTTGCCCTTACAATAACTTATATATGCTTTAATTAGTATTGTTCAATAGAACTCTAGTCAACGTTGTCAAAGTTGGTCTTGTTACCTCCTCAATCAGTCTTGGCATTTTCCTCGTCTTTAACCAAATCCTCTTCATCTTCTTCTCCTGATCCTTCTGGATCTGCAAAACCAGAGCCAACCTGGCTCCCAGCTCCATCACGTAGTCTGTCTGGATCGCCCTTTCCTCCAACCGACACTCACCCCTCTGTGTCAGCGTTGAACCCTCCATGTCTTCCTCTTAGCTAACAATAACTCTGGAAAATACATAACGTTGTAGTAAGTGGGTGTTGCTAACCAAATAATAATGCATCTCTTTACAATGTGCACACGTTTTCTTCCCAGCTACTTACAATTAAGCAAGTGAGAATCCTGCTCCAGATATGTTTACACAATAGGCCTCTCTGAATTACTAGTACAATTTGGCTACTGGAAAAGCGACCAAGTTCAAATGAATCGATTTAGGCTGTTCTTATCATTATGTGAACAATATCCTTTATGACATCATTATTGTGATGCAAGGAGTTGCCATTGGAGATGAAAAAGCACAACACAGACTTTAAAAACCAAACTTCAGGCTCTTTCTGTACCTTACTATTGAGCCTTATTCAACCCCTCATGTAGCTCTACTCCATATTGGGCCTGGTTCTCACAAACCACACTAATCACTTCCATCATATCATTGAAAACACTGTGTTTTGGGTAGAAAATTACTCTATATCCATGCAGGACCTAACTTGTACAGTTTCATCTATTTTAAAAACAAAGGAGGTAAAAACGCCAGTCTTCTCTTTGAGTGCCCCTGAGTGCACCTCAATTTAAAGAGGTCTGAATGCAATAGAATGCATTAGCCATTAGGCTGGCTCACTACAATTGTAACATGACATCTCACGTGTCAGGATGAAGCATTTTCTCACAAAAAGAGGACTCAAGCAAAGTATCTCTCTTCAACAGTTTCACTAGTCATGTTAGGTCTACTTAAAATGTTACATTCATACACAAGTAATTTGAAAATAAGTTATACTACTGAAACACATTCACAATAAGTTATATTACAACCTACCTCTGAAGTAAGCAGTGTGTTCTCTCACTAATGAAATAGGACATTAATAATCTGTCAGTGGTTAGTTGAATCAGTCTCTTTGCACTGTTCAGTTTGTCTGTGCAACAGGTAACCTTCCAGAATCGGAATCTTGTGATGTCACAATGGAGTCCCCATTGCCATTGTTAACCACAGCAGCTTTCATGTGTAATCAAATGCTGGCACAATTTCGTTTATTTATTTTAGATTTTTTGTACCTATGCAGCACAGTCATACCTAATATATACAATGAATCCATATAACCTAATTTTTTATTAAAATAAAATGCTGTAACTCATATAAAATGGTTGACCATTCAAACGACATGGGTTTTGCCTAATTAAAAGTCTATATGTTTTAGATATCATAACTAGCAGCAAGGCTTACTTAGGTTGTTTGTTAGATCTCAGCCTACCACTAATGTCAATATTTTTCATCATCATCATCATCATCAATGAAATACATAGGCTACCTTACTACAGTAAAACAAGTCTTCCATAGTCTATGTCACCTCAGTAACAAAGTTCCAAAAAAGAAATGAGGGTTCAAGAAAACATCTCTCTTCAATGGCCTCAGCTATTAGCCATATGATCAACAAGGTCAAATGCAGCACTAAAATCAAGAAGCAGCTCATCCACAAGTTTATCTTGGTCAAGTGACCTGAGCCATTGATCGATTAAATCAACCAGAGCTGTTGCAGTCGAGTGATCCTTGCGGTATCTTTACGGTACGCATGCTCATAGAGGAATAAAATTAGCTGGATGTGTAATTATATATGCCCAAAAAATGTAATTGAAGAGTATGTGTCATTGATGTTGAGCTTTTAAGTTTAATAAATTATTAAGTAAGGAAATCAATATCAGCTGAGTATAGAACAGTATTGTTTAAAATTATGTTTGAACATTTTCATATCCATGTCTTTCCAGTTGATATAACCAAACAGACAACCTTTGTTGCTCAAGAGCGTCACACATTCCTCCATTCATTCTCTATCATATTCCCCTCCATTATATTCCTCTATCATATTCCGTCCATCATATTCCCTCTATCATATTCCCTCTATTATATTCCTCTCCATCATATTCCACTCCATCATAATACTCATCATAATAATCAATACATCATAATACATAATACTAGCTATAGTACTCAGAATTCGTCATCTAATGCGCGATTGCATTGACTCCCGTCATTCGTTCATTTCGGTACAGCGCGTCAATTTATCTGACTATCAGCTGTTGCCAAACAAGTGAGTCAGAAAATAAGAGTGAATTATACTAGATCAAAGGCGAAATTAGTATGCAGTTTAAGTATGTATTACGCTAGAATGGATATTTAGACACAGCCAGTAACAGGTCTGTCTTGGAAAATGCATGTATGTTATTGAAGTACGCAGTCAAATTACCATTAGCTTTAAAGCCCTCATGAAGAATACTGACAGACTTCTTGTAAAGGTAGAGGCATGTGACTATCATAAAGCAAGACAGACTAAAGTAACAGTAACAACTTTCAGTGTGGGTGTAGGGAAAAAGCTAAAACACAAGTGAATATAGGATGGGTTTTATTATCCATACAGTATAAATAGGAAATGTCTAATTACAAATGATTCCAACTAATTCTTTGGATTGGAGATGACTGCTTTATACTCTTGATGCACACATTGAGGTCAGCAAGCACCAAATAAGTGTCCAGCATGCTCTAGTGGTTATTACAAATAACTACACATATCACACCACAACAGCTAACATAGTGTCTCACTCCCTCTCCTCCTCTCCTCCTCTCCCTCTTGTCTCCTCTGGTCTTCCTCTATACCTCTCCTCTCCTCCTCGCCCTCTCAGCGGCTCCAGCTGATAGACTGACGGCGAGGTGACCTCCTGCCTCTCTCACTGGAGGGCGGGAGAGGGGGAACAAAGGAGGATGAGGAGGAGGTGGAGAGAAAGAGAGTAAGAATGGAAGAGGAGGTGGAGAGGGGTAGAGGAGGCAGAAAGCCTGGTCTATGTATTGCTTTAAAGGGAAGAGAGGGGGAGGAGGAGAGACCATGAGAGATGGGGGGAGTGGGAGAAAGAGGGAAGGAGGGGGAGGAGGGGGAGGAGGGGGAGGAGGTGGAGGGCAGCTGTGTCCGACACACCATACTTACACCTGCAACAGGTAGGCCAGGGGGCGGGACCTGTAGGTGAGACTCATAACATGATAAGGGGGGCAGGTGAAGAAGGGGCGGAGCTGGAGTCAAGGAGGGGAGGGTGTTCCTACGAGCCCCCTGCCAGCGAGACAGGGAGCAGGGAGGAAGTCTGTCCACGGAGCATTTCTGGGTCATTGGGTCGCCTCCAATGAGATTACATCCCCCTCTACAATGTAAAGCAGTTTGAGTACTGGGGGGTTCTCTGTATAAATCCAAGGTGAAACCTCCAGGGGCTAGCCTTCTCTCAGGGGAGAGTCTGCTCTGGGCTGCTGCGAAAGGTGGTCCTCTGTGGGAAAGAGGAGAGAACAAGAGCCCCAGAAGAGATCTCCTTATGGTAGTGATGGATAGATCAACTCTCCTTGTCATCTTCCACTTCTTCCTCTTCCTCTTAATCGGCCTTCTCCCTCCTTTCCTTCTTACAGTCGTGATGGAGAGAACCCTTTTCTCCCTTTCCTCCTTCCTCTCCTCCCTCTTTCTCTTCCTCTACCTTCCTCTCCCTCCTTCCCTCTTGGTAGACCTTGTTTAGTCGAGCCAAAATGTGGATAGCTAGCCATGGTTCAGACCACTGTCGCTGTCTGGGAGGGGGGATACAGGACTGGTCCACTGGACTCAGCTCACATGGGGAGAACCTGCTGCTGCTGCCACTCCCCCTCTTACCTGGGATGAGATCACGTTTGGAGGAAACCTGGCACCATCCCTACGGTGAAGCATGGTGGTTGCAGCATCTTGCTGTGTGGAGGATTATCAGGGACAGGGACTGGGAACACGCCCCATTCACTTTGACGGGGCTGTACTGGAGCGGGTCGAGAGTTTCAAGTTCCTTGGTGTCCACATCACCAACAAACTATCATGGTCCAAACACACCAAGACAGTCGTGAAGAGGGCTCGACAACGCCTTTTCCACCTCAGGAGACTGAAAAGATTTGACATTGGTCCCAAGATCCTCAAAAAGTTCTACAGCTGCACCATCGAGAGCATCCTGACCGGTTGCATCACCGCCTGGTATGGCAACTGCTCGGCATCCGACCGTAAGGCGCTACAGAGGGTAGTGCATACAGCCCAGTACATCACTGGGGCCAAGCTTCCTGCCATCCAGGACCTATATACTAGGCGGTGTCAGAGGGAGGCCCAAAAAATTGTCAAAGACTCCAGTCACCCAAGTCATAGACTGTTCTCTCTGCTACCGCACAGCAAGCGGTACCAGAGTGCCAAGTCTAGGTCCAAAAGGCTCCTTAACAGCTTCTACCCCCAAGCCATAATACTGCTGAACTATTAATCAAATGGCCACCCAGACTATTTACATTGACACCTCCCCCCTTTGTTTTTACACTGCTGCTACTCGCTGTTTATTATCTATGCATAGTTACTTTACCCCTACCTAAATGTACAAATTACCTCAACTAACCTGTACCCCCACACATTGACTCGATACCGGTACCCCTTGTATATAGCCTCGTTATTATTTTATTGTGTTACTTTTTATTATTTTTTTTACTTTAGTGTATTTAGTAAAACATTTCTTAACTCTATTTCTTGAACTGCATTGTTGGTTAAGGGCTTGTAAGTAAGCATTTCACGGTAAGGTCTACACCTTTTGTATTCGGCACATGACAAATACAATTTGATTTGATTTTTGATTTGGAGACTAGTCAGGATCAATGGAAAGATGAACAGAGCAATTTACAGAGAAATCCTTGATGAAAACCTGCTCCAGAGCGCTCAGGACCTCAGACTGGGGCTAAGGTTCACCTTCCAACAGGACAATGACCCTAAGCACACAGCCAAGACAACGCAGGAGTGGCTTCGGGACAAGTCTCTGAATGTCCTTGAGTGGCCCAGCCAGAAACCAGACTTGAACCCGATCTAACATCTCTGGAGAGACCTGAAAATAGCTGTGCAGCGACACGCCCTATCCAACCTGACAGAGCTTGAGAGGATCTGCAGAGAAGAATGGGAGAAACTCCTCAATTACAGGTGTGCCAAGCTTGTAGCGTCATACCCAAGAAGACTCGAGGCTGTAATCGCTGCCAAAGGTGCTTCGACAAAGTACTGAGTAAAGGGTCTGAATACTTATGTAAATGTGATATTTCCATTTGTTATTTTTAATACATTTATAAAAAAGTCTAAAAACCTGTTCTCACTTTGTCATTATGGGGTATTGTGTGTAGATTGATGAGGGAAAAAAATTTTTAATCAATTTTAGAATAAGACAAAGTGTGGAAAAAGTCAAGGGGTCTGAATACTTTACAAATGCACTCAATTAGATTTTGTTCAAAATAATTTATAGGGAAGCCAATAATTGTGAAACACATGTTTTTGAATAAGATAATGATTTCTTGATGACAATTTTTTTTCTATTTGAACAATTTTTACTCAATTAAAGGGTAGATTCATATGATATTTTGAGTGTAAGATCAAGCTGATAGACCACAATGACATGCTTTCACAGCCTTTTTTGTTCACATTTCCTTCTGGTGCCAATAATTCAGGAGGGCACTGTACACTTCCACTCATCACTTAGAAACTGTAATGGAAGAAGTCTTCATTGTTACCCTTATCTCTCTCCCTTTGATTAGCCTCATGTCAGTCATACATTATATTACAAAATATTAAGCTTCAAAGGCAAAAAATATGATTAGACAAATAATAATATTTATTTGAATGATACAGTATGTTGCTAAATTGAAATTAAAATGAAATGTTTTTGTAATTATTACATTTTACGAAATGTAAAAACAAAACATAAAAAAAAATAAAAAATAACAAAAGCAAGGTAAAAAGAAAAGGACACAGAAACAGATCCAGATTCCTATTGCCTTGCGGTTGGTCTTTCAGTACATTTTATGAAAAATGTTTTTTTTATCATTTCCTTGACAGTCGGCCATTCGAGTGCATTATGTAATTCTATGGAGAACATCTCATAACCACATTGCAGAACCTTTCTTGCTGCCTTATTTTGTGCTATTTGCAGTCTCTTTAGGTCACCAACACCTGCATTACTCCAGACAACAGTAGTTCATTTGACTATGGATGAGAGCTTGTGAGATTTGTTTTAGAATTTTCTCTACCTATCCCATAGGTATAAACACTGGTAATGGCTCTACCTTTCCCTCTGATAGGCTTTGTTTGCCATATTACACCTAATGTATATGTACACCTATCCAATCCTTTCAACATGTAGGAGTGCTTTGTGTCGATTTAGGATTCAACATTTAAACTGTGCAACACTCCCCAAATGTGCGAAAAGTAAACATTTTGTGTTTATAATGTTTTGTACGGTATGCCTTGACAAAAAACAAACAGAGTAAACATTAATTTTTTTATTCTTTGTTTTTCATTGCATGCAAAAATACAGTATCTCCCTTCTCACTCTTTCTTACCCAGTCTACTCATCCATCTTCAAGCTTTCATCCCTTCCCTGCTCTTCTATCACCCTCTCAGTTCCACCTCCAGCTGGCTCCCTCTTTTTCCTCTTCTCCAGTCTCTTCCTCTCCTCTTTCCTCCTCTTTTCTCTCTTCTTCTCCTCCTTTTTTTGAATCTTTCGCTCCATCTCCAGGAGCTCAGCTTGAGCTTTCTCTCTCTTTTTCAGCTCCTCAGACCACTTCTTCTCTTTCTTAATCCTGTCTTTCATCTTGGCATTGTGTATCTTAATCAGCCCCTCTAACCTCTTTTTCTCTGCCTTTACCTTCTCTTTTCTTTCCTTCTCTCTCTTTTTCTGTTCTAACTTGTCCCTCTTTTTCTCAGCCTTCATGGCTTTCTTTTGCTCTTTCTCTCTCGCCTTCATCTCCTTTCTCTCTTTCTCGTCACCGTTCAACTTCTTATTCAGTTTCTTATTTTTCTCTTTTTCCTCCATCTTTAAAAACGTGACTTTCTGCTTGAGGTTCATGGCCAGAAAGCCCACTCTTCCCAGGATGGTCTCTGCTCTCTCAGATGAAACCGTCCCATTGGAGATCTTGGATTTGGCAAGGTTCGCCTCACGCTTCAAACCCTCCCTCGGGCTCACTTCCTCCTTGACTCTCCTCTCTTCACTCTCAATGTCAATGCCTGTCCAATAATCCTAACAGGAAGACATTGACTCTAGATGTAATATTGTTCCAATGTGGCACATTCAATACACATTTGAGTGATCAACATACGTTGCTGGCCTCATGGGGCACACAATTTGGAGGACAGTAATTGAGGTAACTTGTTTATTTGTATCCCAAACCGATTTTATAATAGCCATGGATGTTCTTCCTGGGTCCACACCAAACGTAATACAAATGTTAACCCTAGTAAGGGGTGATGTTTTATACTATGAGCATAGAGTAGCAGGGTTGGGGTCAATTCCGTTTCAATTCCAGTCAATTCAGGAAGTACTTATTTCAATGCTTTGAATTGAAATGGAACAGACCCCCAACCCTGTAGAGTAGTAGTGTAAAATAGGACACCTACCTTTGCCTCTTCCAGCGTCCAGGGCCTGGGTTCATCATCCTCTGACCTGCATATGGAGGCTCTCACTCTAACAGGTGTCTTAGTGGTCATGCAGAGCAGAGGGGTTGCCAGAGTTAAGTTAGCATCTGGGACCAGCTGGTGAGCATGAGGGCAGCGATCCACCTCTTCACTAGTGCCCTTCCCTTTCTGCTCTGGCTGCTTGTGGTCCTTTTCATGGATGCATGCCAGGCTTGGAGGAAATTCTAGGACAGGGCTTTTATCACTCATCAGTTGCTCTCTCTTGACAGTGGATGCAACTGCACTTGCCTCTGTGTTAACTGAGCACTAAGTGCAAATGTCTCCTCTGTCTGCTTGTGGTCATTATTGTTGTTGTGAATGCATTGCAGACCTGGAGGACTTTTATCATCCCAGTTGTAAATGGCAACAGTTGCCTCTGTGTCGACTGAGCACTTTGTAGTGCACTCAACTGTCTTCCATAGCTGTTTGTGGTCATTGTTGTGGGTGCAGGTCAGGATTAGAGGCAGTGTTGCAGGTGCAGGAGGACTTTTATCAGCCAAAAACACCTCTGTGTGTACAGTTGACATGGAAACGGCTGCTTCCCTGGCAACTGGACACTTGTTGGTGTCCTCTACTGCCTCCCCTGGCAGATTGTGGACAGTGGATACGGAAACGGCCGCTTCCCTGGACACTTGACTCTTGGTGGTGTCCTCTACTGCCTCCTCTGGCTGCTTGTGGTCATTGTCTAGAATGTGTGGCAACTTTGAAGGCAGCATTGGAGCCGGGCTTTTATCACCCAACAGGTCCTCTCCCTGGACAATGGATGTGCCTGCAGTGATCGCTGTGGTAACGGAGGACTCGGTGGCATCCTCTTTTGTCTCCTCGGTCAGTTTGTGGTCAGAGTCTCGGATACATGGCGAGCTTGGAGGCAGTGCTGCAGGGTCAGGAGGGCTTTGATCAGCTTCCATGTCCTCTTTGAGGTGAGTGGACACATCATTGTTTGTTTCACTGATAACTGGACACTTGGTGGTGCCCTCTACTGCCTCCCCTGGCAGT
Organism: Coregonus clupeaformis; assembly: GCF_020615455.1. Lineage (NCBI taxonomy): Eukaryota > Metazoa > Chordata > Actinopteri > Salmoniformes > Salmonidae > Coregonus > Coregonus clupeaformis. The sequence goes on from NW_025535077.1 coordinate 56,048, forward strand.
TTATAGTCAACTTCAAAGACAAGTGGCAGACTTGGAGGCAGCATTGGGACAGGGCATTTAGCTGTTGATCTGTACACTCCAAAATAAACAGTAGCTGTGCCTGCAGTGGTCTCTGTAGCAACTGAGACCTCATAGGTATCCTCTACTGTCTGCTCTGGTGGCATGAAGTCATCGTCAAAGACTGTTGGCAGGCATGGAGGCAGCACTGAAGGAAGACGTCTAGCTGCCCATCGATTCTCTCCCTTGACAGTGGCTGTGGTAGCAGTGGCCTCTGTGGCAACTGGGCACTCTGTGGCTGAAACAGCAGGCTGGGAGGTTTCGAGGAAATTGAATGAATTGCCAATGAACCGCTGAGCCAGTGGTGGGAGGGAGTAAGGATATAATCTGTCCTCTTTCTTGACAATAGATATTGCCACTGGAGCAACTGAGACCTCAGTGGTGCCCGCTACTGTCTGATGTGGCTGCATGGAGTCTTCTTCAAAGAAGTGTGGCAGGTATCGATGCAGCATTGTGGAAAGATGTATATCTGTCCATAGGTCCTCTCGTTTACCTGTAGATACATCTGCAGTGGCCTCTGGGTTAACTGGGAATTCAGCAGACTGGCAGGTTTCAGGGACAAAGTATGACAATTCAATGAACCGCTGTGCATCCTGAGCGCGTATGGCCAATGGAGAGGGGGGATGCAACATGGTTGGTATAGGCCTTTGATTGGTGAAAGCCATTGGTGGGAGGGAGTCAATACAGGGAGCCATAAACTCAGTGAGAGGACAGTTGCTCACATCTCTCACATTCTGCGTGAGAAAAGAAACAGACATGATGAAAGTGATCACATTCAGTACATACATACATACTCTATGAGTCAGCACTATTTACTTATACATCATATATATATATACATATATATATATATATATATATATATATATATATATATATATATATATATATATAGATATAGATATATATATATAGAGATATAGATATATATATATAGTGTCCTCTCAGATGCTCTGCACCAGTCTGTCCCAACCCTGGGTCCCCTAGCCAATGGGCCAGCTAAGTGTAAAAATACATGCCCTACACCCAGCATAACATTTGACATTTTAGCAATTTATCAAACGCTTTTATCCAGAATGACTTATAGTTAGTTAGTGCATTCAACTTAAGGTAGCTAGGTGAGACAACCACATAATCCTGATATGAACGTCTATGATAGAACGGTTGTTTATTTTTTATGACAAGACAACCATAAGAACTGAGGACATAAATACACTGAAACAGACAGACACGATACAACACATTTAGACAATAACAGTTATAAGCATTGCCACGAGAACAGCGCCGGAGAAGATGGCTGCCGTTTTACAGCCCTCTAACCAATTGTACTATTATGTGTGTTTTTCCGCGTTATTTGTAATTTATTTTGTACATAATGTTTCTGCCATCGTCTCTTATAACCAAAAAGAGCTTCTGGATATCAGGACAGCGATTACTCACCTCGTATTGGACGAAGATTTTTTCTTCAACGAGGCGGCCGCGATGGATATAATACAGACACCCGACATGGCCCAAATCCCCGTCATTCGCGTGAGGAAGAGACGGAGATATCGTGGACGTAGATCTGGACGTGGTGCCTTGTAAGGATCCGACGGCGAGCGAGTAAACTGCCTCTTCCATCAATCCTATTAGCCAACGTTCAATCATTTGAAAATAAATTGGATGATTTAAATTACGGTTATCCTACCAACGGGACATTAAAAACTGTAATATCTTATGTTTCACCGAGTCGTGGCTGAACGACGACAATGATAACATTCAGCTAGCGGGCTATACGCTACATCGGCAGGATAGAACGGCTGACTCCGGTAAGACAAGGGGTGGCGGTCTGTGTATATTTGTAAACAACAGCTGGTGCACAAAATCAAAACTAAGGAAGTCTCGAGGTTTTGCTCGCCTGAGGTAGAGTATCTTATGATAAGCTGTAGACCACACTATTTACCAAGAGAGATTTCATCTATATTTTTCATAGCTGTCTATTTACCACCACAAACCAATGCTGGCATTAATATTGCACTGAATGAGTTTTACAAGGCCATAAATCAACAGGAAAACGCTCATCCAGATGCAGCGCTCCTAGTGGCCTGGGACTTTAATGCAGGGAAACTTAAATCCGTTCTACCTAATTTCTACCAGCATGTTAAATGTGTAACCAGAGGAAAAAAAAAACTCTAGACCACCTTTACTCCACACACAGAGACGCATACAAAGCTCTCCCTCGCCCTCCATTTGGCAAATCTGACCAAACTCTATCCTCCTGATTCCTGCTTATAAGCAAAAACTAAAGCAGGAAGCACCAGTGACTTTCGGTTAATAAGAAAGTGGTCAGATGATGCAGATGCTAAGCTACAGGACTGTTTTGCTAGCACAGACTGGAACATGTTCCGGGATTCTTCAGACAGCATTGAGGAGTACACCATATCAGTCACTGGCTTCATCAATAAGTGCATCGATGATGTCGTCCCCACAGTGACCGTACGTACATACCCCAACCAGAAGCCATGGATTACAGGAAACATCCGCACTGAGCTAAAGGGTAGAGCTGCCGCTTTCAAGGAACGGGACTCTAACCCCGGACGCTTATAAGAAATCCGCTATGACCTCCAACGAACCATCAAACAGGCAAAGAGTCAATACAGGACTAAGATTGAATCGTACTACACTGGCTCTGACGCTCGTCGGATGTGGCAGGGCTTGAAAACTATTACAGACTACAAAGGGAAGCACAGCCGCGAGCTGCCCAGTGACACAAGCCTACCAGACGAGCTAAACCACTTCTATGCTCGCTTCGAGGCAAGCAACACTGAAGCATGCATGAGAGCACCAGCTGTTCCCGGATGACTATGTGATCACGCTCTCCGTAGCCGATGTGAGTAAGACTTTTAAGCAGGTCAACATTCACAAGGCCACAGGGCCAGACGGATTAGCAGGACGTGTACTCCGAGCATGTGCTGACCAACTGGCAAGTGTCTTCACTGACATTTTCAACATGTCCTTGACTGAGTCTGTAATACCAACATGTTTCAAGCAGACCACCATAGTCCCCGTGCCCAAGGACTCTAAGATAACCTGCCTAAATGACTACCGACCCGTAGCACTGACGTCTGTAGCCATGAAGTGCTTTGAAAGGCTTGTCATGGCTCACATCAACAGCATTATCCCAGAAACCCTAGACCCACTCCAATTTGCATACCACCCCAACAGATCCACAGATGATGCAATATCTATTGCACTCCACACTGCCCTTTCCAACCTGGACAAGAGGAACACCTACGTGAGAATGCTATTCATTGACTACAGCTCAGCATTCAACACCATAGTGCCCTCTAAGCTCATCACTAAGCTACGGATCCTGGGACTAAACACCTCCCTCTGCAACTGGATCCTGGACTTCCTGACGGGCCGCCCCCAGGTGGTAAGGGTAGGTAACAACACATCTGCCACACTTATCCTCAACACGGGGGCCCCTCAGGGGGTGCGTGCTCAGTCCCCCTCCTGTACTCTCTGTTCACCCATGACTGCATGGCCAGGCACGACTCCAACACCATCATTAAGTTTGCCGACGACACAACAGTGGTAGGCCTGATCACCGACAACGATGAGACGGCCTATAGGGAGGAGGTCAGAGATCTGGCCGTGTGGTGCCAGGACAACAACCTCTCCCTTAACGTGACCAAGACAAAGGAGATGATTGTGGACTACAGGGAAAAAAAGAGGACTGAGCACGCCCCCATTCTCATCGACGGGGCTGTAGTGGAACAGGTTGAGAGCTTCAAGTTCCTTGGTGTCCACATCACCAACGACCTATCATGGTCCAAACACACCAAGACAGTTGTGAAGAGGGCACGACAAAGCCTATTCCCCCTCAGGAGACTGAAAAGATTTGGCATGGGTCCTCAGATCCTCTAAAAATTCTACAGCTGCACCATCAAGAGCATCCTATACTGGTTGCATCACCGCCTGGTATGGCAACTTCTTGGCCTCCGACCGCAAGGCACTACAGAGGGTAGTGCGTACGGCCCAGTACATCACTGGGGCAAAGCATCCTGCCATCCAGGACCTCTATACCAGGCGGTGTCAGAGGAAGGCCCTCAAAATTGTCAAAGACTCCAGCCACCCTAGTCATAGACTGTTCTCTCTGCTACCGCACGGCAAGCGGTACCGGAGTGCCAAGTCTAGGTCCAAAAGACTACTCAACAGCTTCCACCCCCAAGCCATAAGACTCCTGAACAGCTAATCATGGCTACCCGGACTATTTGTACTGCCCCCCCCCACCCCATCCTTTTTATGCTGCTGCTACTCTGTTAATTATTTATGCATAGTCACTTTAACTCTACCCACATGTACATATTACCTCAACTACCTCAACTAGCCGGTACCCCCGCACATTGACTCTGCAACGGTACCCCCCTGTATATATAGCCTCCCTACTGTCACTTTATTTTACTTCTGCTCTTTTTTTTCTCAAGACTTTTTTTTGTTGTTGTTTTATTTTTACTTTTTTTGTTTAAAATAAATGCACTGTTGGTTATGGGCTGTAAGTAAGCATTTCACTGTAATGTCTGCACCTGTTGTATTCGGGGCATGTGACCAATACAATTTGATTTGATTTGATGGTGTAGCCTAATACAAAAAGAAATAAGGACAAAACATTGTTAGCTTACATTCCATGGCATATGGAACATTTTGCCCTTACAATAACGTATATTTGCTTTAATTAATATTGTTAAATAGAACTCTAGTCGACTTTGTCAAAGTTGGTCTTGTTACCTTCTCAATCAGTCTTGGCATTTTCCTCAACTTGAACCAAATCCTCTTCATCTTCTTCTCCTGATCCTTCTGGATCTGCAAAACCAGAGCCAACCTGGCTCCCAGCTCCATCACGTAGTCTGTCTGGATCGCCCTTTCCTCCAACCGACACTCACCCCTCTGTGTCAGCGTTGAACCCTCCATGTCTTCCTCTTAGCTAACAATAACTCTGGAAAATGCATAACGTTGTAGTAAGTGGGTGTTGCTAACCAAATAATAATGCATCTCTTTACAATGTGCACACATTTTCTTCCCAGCTACTTACAATTAAGCAAGTGAGAATCCTGCTCCAGATATGTTGACGCAATAGGCCTATCTGAATTACTAGTAAAAAGTTGGCTACTGGAAAAGCGACCAAGTTCAAATGAATCGATTTTGGCTGTTCTTATCATTTCGTGAACAACATCCTTTATGACATCATCATTGTGATGCAAGGCGTTGCCATGGCAGATGAAAAAGCACAACACAGACTTTAAAAAGCAAACTTCAGGCTCTTTCTGTACCTTACTATTGAGCCTTATTCAACCCCTCATGTAGCTCTACTCCATATTGGGCCAGGTTCTCACAAACCACACTGATCACTTCCATCATATCATTGGAAACACTGTGTTTTGGGTAGAAAATGACTCTATATCCATGCAGGACCTAACTTGTACAGTTTCATCTATTTTAAAATCCAAGGAGGTAAAAACACCAGTCTTCTCTTTGAGAACCCCTGAGTGCACCTCAATTTAAAGAGGTCTATCAATTCAACCACTTGAAATGGATGTCCATTCAATTAAGAACATATTATTCTTATTAGAAATTAATCAGATACAAATTAGGTAGGCATACTTGTTTTTTTACACAACCTACTCTTTTGGTACATATTTATTGAGATAATTGATTAAGACATATGTTGGTGATTAACACAGAGAGAGGTTTTTTTTTTCTGTCATCAATAGAATGCATTAGCCATTAGGCTGGCTCACTACAATTGTAACATGACATCTCAGGTGTCAGGATGAAGCATTTTGTCACAAAAAGAGGACTCAAGCAAACTATCTCTCTTCAACAGTTTCACTAGTCATGTTAGGTCTACTTAAAATGTCACATTCATACACAAGTAATTTGAAAATAAGTTATACTACTGAAACAAATTCACAATAAGTTATATTACAACCTACCTCTGAAGTAAGCAGTGTGTTCTCTCACTAATGAAATAGGACATTAATAATCTGTCAGTGGTTAGTTGAATCAGTCTCTTTGCACTGTTTAGTTTGTCTGTGCAACAGGTAACCTTCCAGAATCGGAATCTTGTGATGTCACAATGGAGTCCCCATTGCCATGGTTACCCACCGCAGCTTTCATGTGTAATCAAATGCTGGCAGAATTTATTTTATTTTATTTTTTTATTTTTTGTACCTATGCAGCACAGTCATACCTAATATATACAATGAATCCATATAACCTAATTTTTTATTAAAATAAAATGCTGTAACTCATATAAAATGGTTGACCATTCAAACGACATGTGTTTTGCCTAATATGTTTTAGATATCATAACTAGCAGCCAGGCTTACTTAGATTGTTTATTAGATCTCAGCCTACCACTAATGTCAATATTTTTCATCATCATCATCATCAATGAAATACATAGGCTACCTTACTACAGTAAAACAAGTCTTCCATAGTCTATGTCACCTCAGTAACAAAGTTCCAAAAAAGAAATGAGGGTTCAAGAAAACATCTCTCTTCAATGGCCTCAGCTATTAGCCATATGATCAACAAGGTCAAATGCAGCACTAAAATCAAGAAGCAGCTCATCCACACGTTTATCTTGGTCAAGTGACCTGAGCCATTGATCGATTAAATCAACCAGAGCTGTTGCAGTCGAGTGATCCTTACGGTATCTTTACGGTACGCATGCTCATAGAGGGATAAAATTAGCTGGATGTGTAATTATATAGGCCCAAAAAATGTAATTGAAGAGTATGTGTCATTGATGTTGAGCATTTAAGTTTAATAAATTATTAAATAAGGAAATCAATATCAGCTGACTATAGAACAGTATTGTTTAAAATTATGTTTGAACATTTTCTTATCCATGTCTTTCCAGTTGATATAACCAAACAGACAACCTTAGTTGCTCAAGAGCGTCACACATTCCTCCATTCATTCTCTATCATATTCCCCTCCATTATATTCCTCTATCATATTCCGTCCATCATATTCCCTCTATCATATTACCTCTATTATATTCCTCTCCATCATATTCCACTCCATCATAATACTCATCATAATAATCAATACATCATAATACATAATACTAGCTATAGTACTCAGAATTCGTCATCTAATGCGCGATTGCATTGACTCCCGTCATTCGTTCATTTCGGTACAGCGCGTCAATTTATCTGACTATCAGCTGTTGCCAAACAAGTGAGTCAGGAAAGAAGAGTGAATTCTACTAGATCAAAGGCTAAATTAGTATGCAGTTTAAGTATGTATTACGCTAGAATGGATATTTAGACACAGCCAGTAACAGGTCTGTCTTGGAAAATACATGTATGTTCTTGGAGTACACAGTCAAATTAACATTAGCTTTGAAGCCCTCATGAAGAATACTGACAGACTTCTTGTAAAGGTAGAGTCATGTGACTATCATAAAGCAAGACAGACTAAAGTAACAGTAACAACTTTCAGTGTGGGTGTAGGGAAAAAGCTAAAACACAAGTGAATATAGGATGGGTTTTATTATCCATACAGTATAAATAGGAAATGTCTAATAAACAAATGATTCCAACTAATTATTTGGATTGGAGATGACTGCTTTAGACTGTTGACGCACACATTGAGGTCAGCAAGCACCAAATAAGTGTCCAGCATGCTCTAGTGGTTATTACAAGTAACTACACATATCACACCACAACAGCTAACATAGTGTCTCACTCCCTCTCCTCGTCTCCTCCTCTCCCTCTTGTCTCCTCTGGTCTTCCTCTATACCTCTCCTCTCCTCCTCGCCCTCTCAGCGGCTCCAGCTGATAGAGTGACGGCGAGGTGACCTCCTGCCTATCTCACTGGAGGGCGGGAGAGGGGGAACAAACATTTTACATTTGAGTCATTTAGCAGACGCTAATCAAATGGCCACCCAGACTATTTACATTGACACCTCCCCCCTTTGTTTTTACACTGCTGCTACTCGCTGTTTATTATCTATGCATAGTTACTTTACCCCTACCTACATGTACAAATTACCTCGACTAACCTGTACCCCCACACATTGACTCGGTACAAGTACCCCTTGTATATAGCCTAGTTATTATTTTATTGTGTTACTTTTTATTTAATTTTTTACTTTAGTGTATTTAGTAAATATTTTCTTAACTCTATTTCTTGAACTGCATTGTTGGTTAAGGGCTTGTAAGTAAGAATTTCACGGTAAGGTCTACACCTGTTGTATTCGGCACATGACAAATACAATTTGATTTGATTTGATTTGGAGACTAGTCAGGATCAATGGAAAGATGAACAGAGCAATTTCCAGAGAAATCCTTGATGAAAACCTGCTCCAGAGCGCTCAGGACCTCAGACTGGGGCTAAGGTTCACCTTCCAACAGGACAACGACCCTAAGCACACAGCCAAGACAACGCAGGAGTGGCTTCGGGACAAGTCTCTGAATGTCCTTGAGAGGCCCAGCCAGAAACCGGACTTGAACCCGATCTAACATCTCTGGAGAGACCTGAAAATAGCTGTGCAGCGACACGCCCTATCCAACCTGACAGAGCTTGAGAGGATCTGCAGAGAAGAATGGGAGAAACTCCTCAAATACAGGTGTGCCAAGCTTGTAGCGTCATACCCAAGAAGACTCGAGGCTGTAATCGCTGCCAAAGGTGCTTCAACAAAGTACTGAGTAAAGGGTCTGAATACTTATGTAAATGTAATATTTCCATTTGTTATTTTTAATACATTTATAAAAAAGTCTAAAAACCTGTTCTCACTTTGTCATTATGGGGTATTGTGTGTAGATTGATGAAGAAAAAAAACAATTTAATCAATTTTAGAATAAGACAAAGTGTGGACGCATGTTTTTGAATAACATAATGATTTCTTGATGACGATAATTTTTCTATTTGAAAATTTTTTACTCAATTAAAGGGAATCCAAGATGGCGTAGTAGTGCAGTCCTGTTTTTGTTGTGTGTCTGTAAATAGCCTGTAAATACCCTGTTTTTTTGTTGTTGTATTTTTCATACATATTTCCCTATCAGAATTTTCATCCTTCCACTAAATATACTTTCCTGCAACCTGCATCACTCAATGTGGAATGGATTCTATTATTGACTTACCCTTTATCTAGAATCTCCAGTTGAAACTAGCTAGCCAGCTAACTAGCTACTTGCTATTAGCCACAGTTAGCGGTATTTCATCCAGAGCATTGGATTTTTCTGCCGGAATAATTTAATCACTGGACATTAATCACCGGATCGCAACTAGCTAGCCGCAACCAAATGGATGTTGCTGTTTGGCTAATCACCACTGCCCCCGATGCAAGCACCAATTAGCCTCGAGCTAGCCTAGAGCCAGGCCCATATCCTGGCTATCTACCTCTCGGTCTAATGGAAGGAAGTAGCCAGCTAACTAGCTACTTGCTATCAGCTACCGTTATCGGTTTTTCACCATTGTCCGTGGCCTGCACCCCCTACCAGCCAGCTCTATCCTGGACTATTATTTGGCCAGTCTGCACTGTCTGCACAACGCGTTATTGACCCAGAACTTATCCGTTTTTCTGCCGGAATAAATGGACCTTTAACTCTGGATTCATCGCTACCAGCTAGTTGCAACAAAATGGACGTTGTGGTTTGGCTAATCATCCTGAGCTAGGCCCATCTCCCGGTTATCTACCTCTCTGTCAACCGGACGGGACCACCTAGTGTTGACACGGAGCCCCGCCGATCCTACAAGACTGGTCTACTGACGAAATTGTCTGATGTGGTTACAACAGGCTTCCCGTTACGACGTCGACCACGAAGATTCCATCTGCTAGCCCCGACACGCTAGCCATGGCCTCTTGCGCGCTAGTGCTTTAGCAGCCCCCGAAATATCCTATTCCTGTTCACCGGACCTTATAATAACTCAGCTATAAAGCTGATGCCTGCTGGACTGTTCCTTTTTACGGTACCGCATCCTGTTTATGTTGAGCCTCTCCCAAACTGTGTCGTCATTACCAGCTGTTGTCTTAGCTCTCTCAAATTACACCTGTGATTGCTTTACGCCTCTCTCCCTTGTCAATATGGTTAGCTTATTGTTGTTTCGGTTATTTCTAATTGTACTATTTCACTGTAGATCCCCCAGCCCAGCTAAACCTGCCTTAGATAGCTCCTTTGTCCCACCCCCCATACACGCGGAGACCGACTCAATTGGTGCCTCCAGTGATGCCATCTCTTTCATTGTTACCCAACGCTTAGGTTTACCTCCACTTTACTCATATCCTTCCATATCCTTGTCTGTACATAATGCCCTGAATCTTGTCTACAACGCCCGGAAATCTGCCCCCTTTATTCTATGTACCCAACGCACTAGAAGACCAGTTCTTAAAGCCTTTAGCCGTATCCTTATTCTAGTCCTCCTCTGTTCCTCTGGTGATGTAGAGGCTAACCCAGGCCCTGCAGCCCTCAGTATCACTCCTACTCCCCAGGCGTTATCATTTGTTGACTTCTGTAATCGTAAAAGCCTTGGATTCTTGCACGTTAATATCCGAAGCCTCCTTCCTAAGTTTGAGTTATTCACTGCATTAGCACACTCCGCCAACCCTGATGTTCTAGCAGTGTCTGAATCCTGGCTTAGGAAGGCCACCAAAAATTCTGAAATTTCCATCCCCAACTATAACATTTTCCGTCTAGATAGAACTGCCAAAGGGGGTGGAGTTGCAATCTTCTGTAGAGATAGCCTGCAGAGCTCTATCATACTATCCAGGTCTGTGCCCAAACAGTTTGAGCTTCTACTTCTAAAAATCCACCTTTCCAGAAATAAGTCTCTCACTGTTGCCGCTTGCTACAGACCCCCCTCAGCCCCCAGCTGTGCCCTGGACACCATGTGTGAATTGATTGCCCCCCATTTATCCTCAGAGTTCGTACTGCTTGGTGACCTAAATTGGAATATGCTTAACACCCCGGCCATCCTACAATCCAAACTAGATGCCCTCAATCTCACACAAATTATCAATGAACCTACCAGGTACAACCCTAAATCCGTAAACATGGGTACCCTCATAGATATCATCCTGACAAACTTACCCTCTAAATACACCTCTGCTGTCTTCAACCAGGATCTCAGCGATCACTGCCTTATTGCCTGCGTCCGTAACTGGTCCGCGGTCAAACGACCACCCCTCATCACTGTCAAACGCTCCCTAAAACACTTTAGCGAGCAGGCCTTCCTAATTGACCTGGCCCAGGTATACTGGATGGATATAGATCTCATTCCGTCAGTAGAGGATGCCTGGTTGTTCTTTAAAAGTAATTTCCTCTCAATCCTAAATAAACATGCCACATTCAAAAAATACAGAACTAAGAACAGATATAGCCCCTGGTTCTCCTCAGACTTGACTGCCCTTGACCAGCACAAAAACATCCTGTGGCGAACTGCATTAGCATCAAATAGCCCCCGCGATATGCAACTTTTCAGGGAAGTTAGGAACCAATATACACAAGCAGTCAGGAAAGCAAAAAGGCTAACTTTTTCAAACAGAAATTTGCATCCTGTAGCACTAACTCCAAAAAGTTTTGGGACACTGTAAAGTCCATGGAGAATAAGAGCACTTCCTCCCAGCTGCCAACTGCACTGAGGCTAGGAAACACTATCACCACCGATAAATCTACAATAATCAAGAATTTCAACAAGCATTTTGCTACGGCTGGCCATGCTTTCCACCTGGCTACCACTACCCCGGCCACTAAATCTGGACCCCTACAAATCAGCTGGGCTAGACAATCTGGACCCTTTCTTTCTAAAACTAGCCGCCGAAATTGTCGCAACCCCTATTACTAGCCTGTTCAACCTCTCTTTCATAACGTCTGAGATCCCCAGAGATTGGAAAGCTGCCGCGGTCATCCCCCTCTTCAAAGGGGGTGACACTCTAGATCCAAACAGATCACCGACCATTTCGAATCCCACCGTACCTTCTCCGCTATGCAATCCGGTTTCCGAGCTGGTCATGGGTGCACTTCAGCCACGCTCAAGGTCTTAAACGATATTATAACCGCGATTGATAATAGACAGTACTGTGCAGCCGTCTTCATCGACCTGGCCAAGGCTTTCGACTCTGTCAACCACCGCATTCTTATTGGCAGACTAAATAGCCTTGGTTTCTCAAATGACTGCCTCGCCTGGTTCACCAACTACTTCTCAGATAGAGTTCAATGTTTCAAATCGGAGGGCCTGTTGTCTGGACCTATGGCAGTCTCTATGGGGGTGCCACAGGGTTCAATTCTTGGGCCGACTCTTTTCTCCGTGTATATCAATGATGTCGCTCTTGCTGCTGGTGACTCTCAGATCCACCTCTACGCAGACGACACCATTTTGTATACATCTGGCCCTTCATTGGACACTGTGTTAACAAACCTCCAAACGAGCTTCAATGCCATACAACACTCCTTCAGTAGCCTCCAACTGCTCTTAAACACTAGTAGAACTAAATGCATGCTCTTCAAACGAACGCTGCTGGCACCCGCCCACCCGACTAGAATCACTACTCTCGACGGGTCTGACCTAGAGTATGTGGACAACTACAAATACCTAGGTGTCTGGTTAGACTGTAAACTCTCCTTCCAGACTCACATTAAGAATCTCCAATCCAAAGTTAAATCTAGAATCGGCTTCCTATTCCGCAACAAAGCCTCCTTCACTCATGCTGCCAAACATGCCCTCGTAAAACTGACTATCCTACCGATCCTTGACTTCGGCGATGTCATTTACAAAATAGCCTCCAACACTCTACTCAGCAAATTGGATGTAGTCTATCACAGTGCCATCTGTTTTGTCTCCAAAGCCCCATACACTACCCACCACTGTGACCTGTACGCTCTTGTTGGCTGGTCCTCACTACATGTTCGGTCGCCAAATACACTGGCTCCAGGCCATCTATAAATCACTGTTAGGCAAATCCCCGCCTTATCTTAGCTCATTGGTCACCATAGCAGCACCCACCCGTAGTCTGCGCTCCAGCAGGTATATCTCACTGGTCATCCCCAAAGCCAACACCTCCTTTGGCCGCCATTCCTTCCAGTTCTCTGCTGCCAATGACTGGAACGAATTGCAAAAATCTCTGAAGCTGGAGACTCTTATCTCCCTCACTAACTTTAAGCATCAGTTGTCAGAGCACCTTACCGATCACTGCACCTGTACACAGCCCATCTGAAATTAGACTACCCAACTACCTCATCCCTATATTGTTATTTGTTTTGCTCTTTTGCACCCCAGTATCTCTATTTGCACATAATCTCTTGCACATCTAGCATTCCAGTGTTAATACTAATTGTAATTATTTTTGCACTATAGCCTATTTATTGCCTTACCTCCATAACTTGCTACATTTGCACACACTGTATATATATTTTCAGTTGTATTTTTTTTTACTATGTTTTTTTTTTACCCCATGAGTAACTCTGTGTTGCTATTTTTATCGCACTACTTTGCTTTATCTTGGCCAGGTCGCAGTTGTAAATGAGAACTTGTTCTCAACTGGCTTACCTGGTTAAATAAATGTGAAATAAAATAAATAAATATGATATTTTGAGTGTAAGATCAAGCTGATAGACCACAATGACATGTTTTCACAACCTTTTTTGTTCACATTTCCTTCTGGTGCCAATAATTCAGGAGGGCACTGTACACTTCCACTCATCACTTAGAAACTGTGACGGAAGAAGTCTTCATGGTTACCCTTATCTCTCTCCCTTTGATTACCCTCATGTCAGTCATACATTATATTACAAAATATTAAGCTTCAAAGGCAAAAAATATGATTAGACAAATAATAATATTTATTTGAATGATACAGTATGTTACTGAATTGACATTTAAATGAAATGTTTTTGTAATTATTACATTTTACGAAATGTAAAAACAAAACATAAAAAAAATAACAAAATAACAAAAGCAAGGTAAAAAGAAAAGGACACAGAAACAGATCCAGATTCCTATTGCCTTTCCGAGTCGTCTTTGACCATATCCAGTTAATCAAAAATAGCGGTTGGTCTTCCAGTACATTTTATGAAAAAAAAATTTTTGTGTGTTTTTTTAATCATTTCCTTGACAGTCGGCCATTCGAGTGCATCATGTAATTCTATGGAGAACATCTCATAACCACATTGCAGACCCTTTCTTGCTGCCTTATTTTGTGCTATTTGCAGTCTCTTTAGGTCACCAACACCTGCATTACTCCAGACAACAGTAGTTCATTTGACTATGGATGAGAGCTTGTGAGATTTGTTTTATAATTTTCTCTACCCATCCCATAGGTATAAACACTGGTAATGGCTCTACCTTTCCCTCTGATAGGCTTTGTTTGCCATATTACACCTAATTTATATGTATACCTATCCAATCCTTTCAACATGTAGGAGTGCTTAGTGTCGATTTAGGATTCAACATTTAAACTGTGCAACACTCCCCACATTTGCGAAAAGTAAACATTTTGTGTTTATAATGTTTGTACGGTATGCCTTGACAAAAAACAAACAGAGCAAACATTTATTTTTTTATTCTTTGTTTTTCATTGCATGCAAAAATACAGTATCTCCCTTCTCACTCTTTCTTACCCAGTCTACTCATCCATCTTCAAGCTTTCATCCCTTCCCTGCTCTTCTATCACCCTCTCAGTTCCACCTCCAGCTGGCTCCCTCTTTTCTCTCTTCTCCAGTCTCTTCCTCTCCTCTTTCCTCCTCTTTTTTCTCTTCTTCTCCTCCTTTTTTTGAATCTTTCGCTCCATCTCCAGGAGCTCAGCTTGAGCTTTCTCTCTCTTTTTGTTTTGTTTATTTTTTCCTTCTCTTTTCTTTCCTTCTCTCTCTTTTTCTGTTCTAACTTGTCCCTCTTTTTCTCAGCCTTCATGGCTTTCTTTTGCTCTTTTTCTCTCGCCTTCATCTCCTTTCTCTCTTTCTCGTCATCTTTCAACTTCTTATTCAGTTTCTTATTTTTCTCTTTTTCCTCTGTCTTTAAAAACGTGACTTTCTGCTTGAGGTTCATGGCCAGAAAGCCCACTCTTCCCAGGATGGTCTCTGCTCTCTCTGATGAAACCGTCCCATTGGAGCTCTTGGAATGGGCACGGTCCGCCTCACGCTTCAAACCCTCCCTCGGGCTCACCTCCTCCTTGACGCTCCTCTCTTCACTCTCAATGTCAATGCCTGTCCAATAATCCTAACAGGAAGACATTGACTCTAGATGTAATATTGTTCCAATGTGGCACATTCAATACACATTTGAGTGATCAACATACATTGATGGCCTCATGGGGCACACAATTTGGAGGACAGTAATTGAGGTAACTTCGTTTATTTGTATCCCAAACCGATTTTATAATAGCCATGGATGTTCTTCCTGGGTCCACACCAAACATAATACAAATGTTAACCCTAGTAAGGGGTGATGTTTTATACTATGAGCATAGAGTAGCAGGGTTGGGGTCAATTCCATTTCAATTCCAGTCAATTCAGGAAGTACTTATTTCAATGCTTTGAATTGAAATGGAACAGACCCCCAACCCTGTAGAGTAGTAGTGTAAAATAGGACACCTACCTTTGCCTCTTCCAGCGTCCAGGGCCTGGGTACCTCATCCTCTGACCTGCATATGGAGGCTCTCACTCTAACAGGCGTCTTAGTGGCCATGCAGAGCAGAGGGGTTGCCAGAGTTAAGTTAGCATCTGGGACCAGCTGGTGAGCATGAGGGCAGCGATCCACCTCTTCACTAGTGCCCTTCCCTTTCTGCTCTGGCTGCTTGTGGTCCTTGTCATGGATGCATGCCAGGCTTGGAGGAAGTGCTAGGACAGGGCTTTTATCACTCATCAGTTCCTCTCTCTTGACAGTGGATGCAACTGCACTTGCCTCTGTGTTAACTGAGCACTCTGTGGTGTCCTCAACTGTCTCCTCTGGCTGCTTGTGGTCATTGTTGTTGTGAATGCATTGCAGACCTCGATGACTTTTATCATCCCAGGTGTAAATGGCAACAGTTGCCTCTGTGTCGACTGAGCACTTTGTAGTGCACTCAACTGTCTTCCATAGCTGTTTGTGGTCATTGTTGTGGGTGCAGGTCAGGATTAGAGGCAGTGTTGCAGGTGCAGGAGGACTTTTATCAGCCAAAAACTCCTCTTTTGTCTCCTTGGTCAGTTTGTGGTCAGAGTCTCGGATACATGGCGAGCTTGGAGGCAGTGCTGCAGGGTCAGGAGGGCTTTGATCAGCTTCCATGTCCTCTTTGAGGTGAGTGGACACATCATTGTTTGTTTCACTGATAACTGGACACTTGGTGGTGCCCTCTACTGCCTCCCCTGGCAGTTTGTAGTCAACTTCAAAGACAAGTGGCAGACTTAGAGGCAGCATTGGGACAGGGCATTTAGCTGCTGATCTGTACACTCCAAAATCAACAGTAGCTGTACCTGCAGTGGTCTCTGTAGCAACTGAGACCTCATAGGTATCCTCTACTGTCTGCTCTGGTGGCATGAAGTCATCGTCAAAGACTGTTGGCAGGCATGGAGGCAGCACTGAAGGAAGACTTCTAGCTGCCCATCGATTCTCTCCCTTGACAGTGGCTGTAGTAGCAGTGGCCTCTATGGCAACTGGGCACTCTGTGGCGAAACAGCAGACTGGGAGGTTTCGAGGAAATTGAATGAATTGCCAATGAACCGCTGAGCCAGGGGTGGGAGGGAGTAAGGATATAATCTGTCCTCTTCCTCGACATTAGATATTGCCACTGGAGCAACTGAGACCTCAGTGGTGCCCTCTACTGCCTGATATGGCTGCATGGAGTCTTCGTCAAAGACTGTTGGCAGGCATGGAGGCAGCACTGAAAGAAGACTTCTAGCTGCCCATCGATTCTCTCCCTTGACAGTGGCTGTGGTAGCAGTGGCCTCTGTGGCAACTGGGCACTCTGTGGCTGAAATCAAGTCTTCATCAAAGAAGTGTGGCAGGTATCGATGCAGCATTGCGGAAAGATGTGTATCTGTCCATAGGTCCTCTCGTTTACCTGTAGATACATCTGCAGTGGCCTCGATGGCAACTGGGCATTCAGCAGACTGGCAGGTTTCAGGGACAAATTATGAAAATACAATGAACCGCTGTGCATCCTGAGCGTGTATGGCCAATGGAGAGGGGGAATGCAACATGGTTGGTATAGGCCTCTGATTGGTGAAAGCCAGTGGTGGGAGGGAGTCAATACAGGGAGCCATAAACTCAGTGAGAGGACAGTTGCTCACATCTCTCACATTCTGCGTGAGAAAAGAAACAGACATGATGAAAGTGATCACATTCAGTACATACATACATACTGTATGAGTCAGCACTATTTACTTATACATCACACACATATACAGTGGGGAAAAAAAGTATTTAGTCAGCCACCAATTGTGCAAGTTCTCCCACTTAAAAAGATGAAAGAGGCCTGTAATTTTCATCATAGGTACACGTCAACTATGACAGACAAAATGAGAAAAAAAAATCCAGAAAATCACATTGTAGGATTTTTTATGCATTTACAGTGGGGAAAAAAAGTATTTAGTCAGCCACCAATTGTGCAAGTTCTCCCACTTAAAAATATGAGAGAGGCCTGTAATTTTCATCATAGGTACACGTCAACTATGACAGAGAAAATGAGGAAAAAAAATCCCGAAAATCACATTGTATGATTTTTAATGAATTTATTTGCAAATTATGGTGGAAAATAAGTATTTGGTCAATAACAAAAGTTTCTCAATACTTTGTTATATACCCTTTGTTGGCAATGACACAGGTCAAACGTTTTCTGTAAGTCTTCACAAGGTTTTCACACACTGTTGCTGGTATTTTGGCCCATTCCTCCATGCAGATCTCCTCTAGAGCAGTGATGTTTTGGGGCTGTCGCTGGGCAATACGGACTTTCAACTCCCGCCAAAGATTTTCTATGGGGTTGAGATCTGGAGACTGGCTAGGCCACTCCAGGACCTTGAAATGCTTCTTACGAAGCCACTCCTTCGTTGCCCGGGCGGTGTGTTTGGGATCATTGTCATGCTGAAAGACCCAGCCACGTTTCATCTTCAATGCCCTTGCTGATGTAAGGAGGTTTTCACTCAAAATCTCATGATACATGGCCCCATTCATTCTTTCCTTTACACGGATCAGTCGTCCTGGTCCCTTTGCAGAAAAACAGCCCCAAAGCATGATGTTTCCACCCCCATGCTTCACAGTAGGTATGGTGTTCTTTGGATGCAACTCAGCATTCTTTGTCCTCCAAACACGACGAGTTGAGTTTTTACCAAAAAGTCATATTTTGGTTTCATCTGACATTCTCCCAATCCTCTTCTGGATCATCCAAATGCACTCTAGCAAACTTCAGACGGGCCTGGACATGTACTGGCTTAAGCAGGGGGACACGTCTGCCACTGCAGGATTTGAGTCCCTGGCAGCGTAGTGTGTTACTGATGGTAGGCTTTGTTACTTTGGTCCCAGCTCTCTGCAGGTCATTCACTAGGTCCCCCTGTGTGGTTCTGGGATTTTTGCTCACCGTTCTTGTGATCATTTTGACCCCACGGGGTGAGATCTTGCGTGGAGCCCCAGATCGAGGGAGATTATCAGTGGTCTTGTATGTCTTCCATTTCCTAATAATTGCTCCCACAGTTGATTTCTTCAAACCAAGCTGCTTACCTATTGCAGATTCAGTCTTCCCAGCCTGGTGCAGGTCTACAATTTTGTTTCTGGTGTCCTTTCACAGCTCTTTGGTCTTGGCCATAGTGGAGTTTGGAGTGTGACTGTTTGAGGTTGTGGACAGGTGTCTTTTATACTGATAACAAGTTCAAACAGGTGCCATTAATACAGGGAACGAGTGGAGGACAGAGGAGCCTCTTAATGAATAAGTTACAGGTCTGTGAGAGCCAGAAATCTTGCTTGTTTGTAGGTGACCAAATACTTATTTTCCACCATAATTTGCAAATAAATTCATTAAAAATCCAACAATGTGATTTTTGGGATTTTTCTTTTCTCAATTTGTCTGTCATAGTTGACGTGTACCTATGATGAAAATTACAGGCCTCTCTCATCTTTTTAAGTGGGAGAACTTGCACAGTTGGTGGCTGACTAAATACATTTTTTCCCCACTGTATATATATATATATAGTGTCCTCTCAGATGCTCTGCACCAGTCTGTCCCAACCCTGGGTCCCCTAGCCAATGGGCCAGCTAAGTGTAAAAATACATGCCCCACACCCAGAATAACATTTGACATTTTAGCCATTTATCAGACGCTTTTATCCAGAACGACTTATAGTTAGTTAGTGCATTCAACTTAAGGTAGCTAGGTGAGACAACCACATAATCCTGATATGAGCGTCTATGATAGAATGGTTGTTTATTTTTTATGACAAGACAACCATAAGAACTGAGGACATAAATACACTGAAACAGACAGACATGATACAACACATTTAGACAAGAACAGTTATAAGCATTGCCATGGTGTAGTCTAATACAAAAAGAAATAAGGACAAAACATTGTTAGCTTACATTCCATGTGATATGGAACATTTTGCCCTTACAATAACTTATATTTGCTTTAATTTATATTGTTAAATAGAACTCTAGTCGACTTTGTCAAAGTTGGTCTTGTTACCTCCTCAATCAGTCTTGGCATTTTCCTCGTCTTGAACCAAATCCTCCTCATCTTCTTCTCCTGATCCTTCTGGATCTGCAAAACCAGAGCCAACCTGGCTCCCAGCTCCATCACGTAGTCTGTCTGGATCGCCCTTTCCTCCAACCGACACTCACCCCTTCTCTTTGTCAGCATTGAACCCTCCATGTCTTCCTCTTAGCTAACAATAACTCTGGAAAATACATAACGTTGTAGTAAGTGGGTGTTGCTAACCAAATAATAATGCATCTCTTTACAATGTGCACACGTTTTCTTCCCAGCTACTTACAATTAAGCAAGTGAGAATCCTGATCCAGATATGTTTACGCAATAGGCCTATCTGAATTACTAGTAAAAAGTTGGCTACTGGAAAAGCGACCAAGATCAAATGAATCGATTTTGGCTGTTCTTATCATTTCGTGAACAATATCCTTTATGACATCATCATTGTGATGCAAGGCGTTGCCATTGGAGAAGAAAAAGCACAACACAGACTTTAAAAAGCAAACTTCAGGCTCTTTCTGTACCTTACTATTGAGCCATATTCAACCCCTTGTCACACCCTGGCTCTGGGACTCTATATGTTGAGCCAGGGTGTGTTCATTCTGTGGTGTTCATTCTAGTTTGTTGTATTCTATGTTTGCCTGAGTGACTCCCAATCAGAGGCAACGAGTGTCAGCTGTTGGCTGGTTGTCTCTGATTGGGAGCCATATTTAAACTGTCTGTTTTCCCTTTGTGTTTGTGGGTTTTTGTTCCGTGTCGGTATTTGTTACCGTTGGACGTTACGAGTTGTGTATTGTTTTGTTCGTGCTTTATTAAATAAAGTCTAAACATGTTCATTCAACACGCTGCGCATTGGTCTACTTCTCTCCCTGACGATCGTGACAGAAAAACCCACCAAGACTGGACCAAGCAGCGTGTCCAGGAGCCATCACCAGGGAGATCGCTAGCAGATCTCCGTGGCAGCCTCGACTGGGTCAAGCCTAGTGAGGAGCAGAGAGGGTGGACTTGGGAACAGTGGAGGAAGAGTCTCGACTGGTTCAAGCCAAGGGAGGAGCAGAATGGCTGGAGTTGGAAGCAGGAGAGCCAGAGTTGGGCGAGAAATATAGAGGCCTGGCCCACGGGGAAGAGAGACCCCCAGAAAATTTTTAGGGGGGGCTAACGCCGTGGACGACGGGCCAGCAGGAGACCGCGGCAGAGCGGCCCAGCGGATTGGCAGAGGAGGCCGCCAGGTTACGGGGGCCACTGGTCGAAGAGGGGGTGGAAGATGTAGAGGCACGGCGAGAGGTACTGGCGTGTGTTGCCAGTCCGGTCCGGCCTGTTCCTGATCCCCACGTAGGGCCAGTGGTGTGTGTTCCCAGTACGGTCCGGCGTGTTCCTGCCACTCGCACCAAGTCTACGGTGCGCATCGCCAGCTCGGCCCGGCCCGTTCCTGCTCTCCGCACCAAGTCTGTGGTGCGCGTCGCCAGCCCAGTCCGGCCCATTCCTGCTCCCCGCACCAAGTCTGTGGTGCGTTTCGTCAGCCCTGTCCGGCCCGGTCCTGCTCCCCGCACCAAGTCAGTGGTGCGCGTCGTCAGCCCGGCACGGCCGTTCCTGCTCCCCGCACCAAGTCAGTGGTGCGCTTCGTCAGCCCGGTTCGGCCCGCTCCTGCTCCCCGCACCAAGTCAGTGGTGCGTTTCGTCAGCCCGGCTCGGCCCGCTCCTGCTCCCCACACCCAGCCAGTGGTGTGCGTCGTCAGTCCGGCACGGCCCGTGCCTGTTCCACCGGTGGCGGGTCCGGCACCGGTCAGGTGCTGCGTCACGCCGGAGCTAGAGCAATCCGCTCCACCAGTGTTCAGTTCAGCTCTGGTCAGCAGGACCAGACCGGACCAGGGGTACTTTGGGGGGTTAGAGAAGGAGTGGGGGTCAAGGCCGGAGACAGAACCGCCACCGAGGAGGTATGCCCGCCCAGCCCTCCCCTGTTTTTGTTTTAGTTGAGGCGCGGTCGCAGTCCGCGCCTTTAGGGGGGGGTACTGTCACACCCTGGCTCTGGGACTCTATATGTTGAGCCAGGGTGTGTTCATTCTGTGGTGTTCATTCTAGTTTGTTGTATTCTATGTTTGCCTGAGTGACTCCCAATCAGAGGCAACGAGTGTCAGCTGTTGGCTGGTTGTCTCTGATTGGGAGCCATATTTAAACTGTCTGTTTTCCCTTTGTGTTTGTGGGTTTTTGTTCCGTGTCGGTATTTGTTACCGTTGGACGTTACGAGTCGTTTATTGTTTTGTTCGTGCTTTATTAAATAAAGTCTAAACATGTTCGTTCAACACGCTGCGCATTGGTCTACTTCTCTCCCTGACGGTCGTGACACCCCTCATGTAGCTCTACTCCATATTGGGCCTGGTTCTCACAAACCACACTAATCACCTCCATCATATCATTAAAAACACTGTGTTTTGGGTAGAAAATGACTCTATATCCATGCAGGACCTAACTTGTACAGTTTCAACTATTTTAAAAACCAAGGAGGTAAAAACGCCAGCCTTCTCTTTGAGTGCCCCTGAGTGCACCTCAATTTAGAGTGCACCTCAATTTAAAGAGGTCTATCAATTCAACCATTTGAAATGGATGTCCATTCAATTAAGAACATATTATTCTTATTAGAAATGAATCAACTACAAATTAGGTAGGCATACTTGTTTTTTTACACAACCTACTCTTTTGGTACATATTTATTGAGATAATTGATTACAACATATGTTGGTGATTAACACAGAGAGGTTTTTTTTTCTGTCATCAATAGAATGCATTAGCCATTAGGCTGGCTCACTACAATTGTAACATGACATCTCAGGTGTCAGGATGAAGCATTTTCTCACAAAAAGAGGACTCAAGCAAACTATCTCTCTTCAACAGTTTCACTAGTCATGTTAGGTCTACTTAAAATGTCACATTCATACACAAGTAATTTGAAAATAAGTTATACTACTGAAACACATTCACAATAAGTTATATTACAACCTACCTCTGAAGTAAGCAGTGTGTTCTCTCACTAATGAAATAGGACATTAATAATCTGTCGGTTGTTATTTGAATCAGTCTCTTTGCACTGTTCAGTTTGTCTGTGCAACAGGTAGCCTTCCAGAATCGGAATCTTGTGATGTCACAATGGAGTCCCCATTGCCATGGTTGTACCTATGCAGCACAGTCATACCTAATATATACAATGAATCCATATAACCACATTTTTTATTAAAATAAAATGCTGTAACTCATATCAAATGGTTGACCATTCAAACGACATGTGTTTTGCCTAATTAAAAGTCAATATGTTTTAGATATCATAAATAGCAGCCAGGCTTACTTAGGTTGTTTGTTCGATCTCAGCCTACCACTAATGTCAATATTCATCATCATCATCATCATCATCATCATCATTATCAATAAAATACATAGGCTACCTTACTACAGTAAAACAAGTCTTCCATAGTCTATGTCACCTCAGTAACAAAGTTCCAAAAAAGAAATGAGGGTTCAAGAAAACATCTCTCTTCAATGGCCTCAGCTATTAGCCATATGATCAACAAGGTCAAATGCAGCACTAAAATCAAGAAGCAGCTCATCCACAAGTTTATCTTGGTCAAGTGACCTGAGCCATTGATCGATTAAATCAACCAGAGCTGTTGCAGTCGAGTGATCCTTACGGTATCTTTACGGTACGCATGCTCATAGAGGGATAAAATTAGCTGGATGTGTAATTATATAGGCCCAAAAAATGTAATTGAAGAGTAGGTGTCATTGATGTTTAGCATTTTAGTTTAATAAATTATTAAATAAGGAAATCAATATCAACTGACTATAGAACAGCATTTGTAGACCTGCCAACAGTGCCCATTGTTTAAAAATATGTTTGAACATTTTCTTATCCATGTCTTTCCAGTTGATATAACCAAACAGACAACCTTTGTTGCTCAAGAGCGTCACACATTCCTCCATTCATTCTCTATAATATTCCCCTCCATCACATTCCTCTATCATATTCCCTCTATCATATTCCCTCTATTATATTCCCTCTATTATATTCCTCTCCATCATATTCCACTCCATCATAATACTCGCTATCATATTCCCTCTATCATATTCCTCTTTATTTATACAGGGAATCCCAATTGAGACCAGTGTCTCTTTTTCAATGGTGCCCTGTGTTATATCAATTAACAATCCAAACAGCTTAAACAGATAAAATTACATACAGAGCAGAAAATATATAGAGCAAAATTATTAGACTTGAACACATACATTTCACAATGAACAGGTCTTGTATTTAACCAGTTGAGCTGACAACCATTTTGCACTGTTTCACTAGGGCTTTAGTCATCAATCTAGCAAGAGGGCAATATTTTATTAATGTAGTGGTTTCCCTCCCCCCAGGAAGCTATGACCTTTAGCTTTCACCTGGAATTGTTCATTTATGCCTGAGAAAAAAAAAAACTTTTCAAACCATATGATCTAGTACACAAGAAAAGTATAATACAACCTTCTTTACTACTTTGCCAAACATTTCATGACATTAGTGATAGTCAAAATCTGTAAAATGTGTGAATGTCTAAATTAACATTTGGGCCATTTAACCAGTGTGCATCCCACCTATAGACAATGGGAGAAGGGCTATGTAAAGGTCTCGATTTTGTCGTTCTGAACAAATGTTTGACTTCCACACAAAATTACTTCTTGACTTATTTTAGGTTTAAGGAAGTGTGTAGGTCGCATTCTTTATAGTAGAGCTATGAAAGTTATTTATTTAGCTCTGCCTGCTCGAGACAAATTCAGTGATTGCTTTGCCATGTCTGTGCCGTGAAGCAGTCAAGCTGGATAAATGTTTTTCCTGGAACGCCCCTTTGACTTAACGTTGCAGTTAAGTGATATAAATGGATGTAATGATGCAGCCGACCACCAGAGGGAGGCAAATACAAGTTTATTCGACAGAGGACGTTTACGTGGTTCTAGGAAGGTCTGGATGGATGTCTTCTGAAATATAAAACGGTGGGAAATCAATCAAATAAGTCATGTAAACATTTACATATTTTTTAAAGAAATTCTAGCGCCCGATTTCGGGGACTGTCAGCCTAAGAGGTTTTAAGTCTTAAAGTGATCTAATGAAACAAATCCTCTCTGTCACATTCCTCTCAATATATTCCCTCTATCATATTCCCCTCTATTCTAATCTCTATATCATATTCCTCTCTATCATATTCCTCTCCACCCACTCCTCCTCCTTCCACGTCTCCCTCATCTCAGTGCAGCCCCTCTACATCCACTAGAGCAGGAAGTCTCTGGGCTCAGTGATGTCCAGCTCAGACTGAAGAGAGGCCGTTTTAACTCTCTTCTCCTTTAGCTGTTTACATTTACATTTACATTTACATCATTTAGCAGACACTCTTATCCAGAGCGACTTACAAATTGGTGCATTCACCCTATAGCCAGTGGGTTAACCACTTTACAAATTTTCATTTTATTTATTTTTTATTAAGGGGGGGGTAGAAGGATTACTTTATCCTATCCCAGGTATTCTTTAAAGAGGTGGGGTTTCAAATGTCTCCGGAAGGTGGTGAGTGACTCCGCTGTCCTTGCGTCGTGAGGGAGCTTGTTCCACCATTGGGGTGCCAGAGCAGCGAACAGTTTTGACTGGGCTGAGTTGGAACTATGCTTCCGCAGAGGAAGGGGAGCCAGCAGGCCAGAGGTGGATGAACGCAATGCCCTTGTTTGGGTGTACGGACTGATCAGAGCCCGAAGGTACAGAGGTGCCGTTCCCCTCACTGCTCCATAGGCAAGCATCATGGACTTGTAACGGATGCGAGCTTCAACTGGAAGCCAGTGGAGTGTGCGGAGGAGGGGGGTGACGTGAGAGAACTTGGGAAGGTTGACCACCAGACGGGCTGCGGCATTCTGGATGAGTTGTAGGGGTTTAATGGCACAGGCAGGGAGGCCAGCCAACAGCGAGTTGCAGTAATCCAGACGGGAGATGACAAGTGCCTGGATTAGGACCTGTGCCGCTTGCTGTGTAAGGCAGGGTCGTACTCTCCGAATGTTGTAGAGCATGAACCTGCAGGAGCGGGTCACCGCCTTGATGTTAGCGGAGAACGACAGGGTGTTGTCCAGGGTCACGCCAAGGCTCTTCGCACTCTGGGAGGAGGACACAACGGAGTTGTCAACCGTGATGGCTAGATCATGGAACGGGCAGTCCTTCCCCGGGAGGAAGTGCAGCTCCGTCTTGCCAGGGTTCAGCTTGAGGTGGTGATCCGTCATCCATACTGATATGTCTGCCAGACATGCAGAGATGCAATTCGCCACCTTGTTATCAGAAGGGGGAAAGGAGAAGATTAGTTGTGTATCGTCAGCGTAGCAATGATAGGAGAGGCCATGTGAGGATATGACAGAGCCAAGTGACTTGGTGTATAGGGAGAAAAGGAGAGGGCCTAGAACTGAGCCCTGGGGGACACCAGTGGTGAGAGCACGTGGTGCGGAGACAGCTTTCGCCACGCCACTTGGTAGGAGCGACCGGTCAGGTAGGACGCAATCCAGGAGTGAGCCGCGCCGGAGATGCCCAGCTCGGAGAGGGTGGAGAGGGGAGGATCTGATGGTTCACAGTATCAAAGGCAGCAGACAGGTCTAGAAGGACAAGAGCAGAGGAGAGAGAGTTAGCTTTAGCAGTGCGGAGAGCCTCCGTGACACAGAGAAGAGCAGTCTCAGTTGAATGACCAGTCCTGAAACTTGACTGGTTTTGATCAAGAAGGTCATTCTGAGAGAGATAGCAAGAGAGTTGGCTAAAGACGGCACGCTCAATAGTTTTGGAAAGAAAAGAAAGAAGGGATACTGGTCTGTAGTTGTTGACATCAGTGGGATCGAGTGTTGGTTTTTTGAGAAGGGGAGCAACTCTCGCTCTCTTGAAGACGGAAGGGACATGGCCAGCGGTCAAGGATGAGTTGATCAGCGAGGTGAGGTAGGGGAGAAGGTAACCGGAGATGGTCTGGAGAAGAGAGGAGGGGATGGTGTCAAGCGGGCAGGTTGTTGGGCGGCTTGCAGTCACAAGTCAGGATTTTATCTGGAGAGAGAGGGGAGAAAGAAGTCAAAGCATAGGGTAGGGCAGTGTGAGTAGGACCAGCAGTGTCATTAGACTTAACAAACGAGGATCGGATGTCGTCAACCTTCTTTTCAAAGTGGTTGACGAAGTCATCCACAGAGAGAGAGGAGGTGGGGAATCAGCAGGGAGGAAAATGTGGCAAAGAGCTTCCTAGGGTTAGAGGCAGATGCTTGGAATTTAGAGTGGTAGAAAGTGGCCTTAGCAGCAGAAACAGATGAAGAAAATGTAGAGAGGAGGGATTGAAAAGATGCCAGGTCGGCAGGGAGTTTAGTTTTCTTCCATTTCCGCTCCGCTGCCCGGAGCTCTGTTCTGTGAGCTCGCAATGAGTCATCAAGCCACGGAGCTGGAGGGGAGGACCGAGCCGGCCGGGAGGATAGGGGACACAGAGAGTCAAAGGATGCAGAAAGGGAGGAGAGGAGGGTTGAGGAGGCAGAATCAGGAGATTGGAGGGAGAAGGATTGAGCAGAGGGAAGAGATGATAGGATGGAAGAGGAGAGAGTAGTGGGAGAGAGAGAGCGAAGGTTGCGGCGGCGCATTACCATCTGTGTAGGGGCAGAGTGAGTAGCGTTGAAGGAGAGCGAGAGAGAAAAGGAAACAAAGTAGTGGTCGGAGACATGGAGGGGAGTTGCAGTGAGATTAGTAGAAGAGCAGCATCTAGTAAAGATGAGGTCAAGCGTATTGCCTGCCTTGTGAGTAGGGGGGGACGGTGAGAGGGTGAGGTCAAAAGAGGAGAGGAGTGGAAAGGAGGCAGAGAGAAATGAGTCAAATGTGGACATAGGGAGGTTGAAATCCCCCAAAACTGTGAGGGGTGAGCCATCCTCAGGAAAGGAACTTATCAAGGTGTCAAGCTCATTGATGAACTCTCCAAGGGAACCTGGAGGGCGATAGATGACAAGGATATTAAGCTTAAATGGGCTAGTGACTGTGACAGCATGGAATTCAAATGAGGAGATAGACAGATGGGTTAGGGGAAAACTTGAGAATGTCCACTTGGGAGAGATGAGGATTCCTGTGCCACCACCCCTCTGACCAGATGCTCTCGGGGTATGCGATAACACATGATCAGACGAGGAGAGAGCAGTAGGAGTAGCAGTGTTTTCAGTGGTAATCCATGTTTCCGTCAGCGGCAGGAAGTCGAGGGACTGGAGGTTAGCATAGGCTGGGATGAAGTCATCTTTGTTGGCAGCAGAACGGCAGTTCCAGAGGCTGCCTGAGACCTGGAACTCCAGGTGTGGGGTGCGTGCAGGGACCACCAGGTTAGAGAGGCAGCAGCCACGCGGTGTGAGGCGTTTGTGTAGCCTGTGCAGAGAGGAGAGAACAGGGATAGGCAGAGGCATAGTTGACAGGCTGTAGCAGATGGCTACAATAATGCAGAGGAGATCGGAATGAAATGAACTAAACATCTGGGAGAGGAGAGAGCAGGGCCTCCCTCACCAAAACTTCCACCTCAGAAACTATAATTGTTTCACTGAACCACCCGAACAAAAACTCTCCCAACTTCCACCTTTAGAAATCAGAATTGTTGTGAACCACAGCGGTTCAATGTTTAAAGGAATAGACTCAAGCATCTTTATTCAGCTAGCTAACTATGACACCATAGCTAACTAGCATGCTAGCATCCAATAACACACAGTTTAGCACCAACACTTGGTCACAACAAACCACCAATAGTGTGTTAACACAAAAAGCAGATAATTCGTGTCCGTGTCTAGTTCCTTTCATAACGCAGCAATAATTAAACTTTGGCTAGCTAGCACAAGTATATTGTATTTAGCTACTACAGTACAGTTAGCTGGTCCTGTTGGCTAGCTAGCAATGGCTACTGTGTTGACTTTGTTTGAAGAACGGCTATCTAGCTAGCTTCGTGCTACACCCGGCACCGCCCAAAAACAATGCTAACCTACAGTAACTACCCACAACAGCCCACGATGCCTAACTATGACGCCATAGCTAACTAGCATGCTAGCATCCAATAACACACAGTTTAGCACCAATACTTGGTTACAACAAACTACCCAAAAACAATGCTAACCTACAGTAACTACCCACAACAGTAGGAGCGACCGGTCAGGTAGGACGCAATCCAGGAGTGAGCCGCGACGGAGATGCCCAGCTCGGAGAGGGTGGAGAGGAGGATCTGATGGTTCACAGTATCAAAGGCAGCAGACAGGTCTAGAAGGACAAGAGCAGAGGAGAGAGAGTTAGCTTTAGCAGTGCGGAGAGCCTCCGTGACACAGAGAAGAGCAGTTTCAGTTGAATGACCAGTCCTGAAACCTGACTGGTTTGGATCAAGAAGGTCATTCTGAGAGAGATAGCAAGAGAGTTGGCTAAAGACGGCACGCTCAATAGTTTTGGAAAGAAAAGAAAGAAGGGATACTGGTCTGTAGTTGTTGACATTAGTGGGATCGAGTGTTGGTTTATTGAGAAAGGGTGCAACTCTCGCTCTCTTGAAGACGGAAGGGACATAGCCAGCGGTCAAGGATGAGTTGATCAGCGAGGTGAGGTAGGGGAGAAGGTCACCGGAGATGGTCTGGAGAAGAGAGGAGGGGATGGGGTCAAGCGGGCAGGTTGTTGGGCGGCCTGCAGTCACAAGTCGCAAGATTTTATCTGGAGAGAGAGGGGAGAAAGAAGTCAAAGCATAGGGTAGGGCAGTGTGAGCAGGACCAGCAGTGTCATTAGACTTAACAAACGAGGATCGGATGTCGTCAACCTTCTTTTCAAAGTGGTTGATGAAGTCATCCACAGAGAGGGAGGAGGGTGGGGGGGGTGGGGGGGGAGGATTCAGCAGTGAGGAGAATGTGGCAAAGAGCTTCCTAGGGTTAGAGGCAGATGCTTGGAATTTAGAATGGTAGAAAGTGGCCTTAGCAGCAGAAACAGATGAAGAAAATGTAGAGAGGAGGGAGTGAAAAGATGCCAGGTCGGCAGGGAGTTTAGTTTTCTTCCATTTCCGCTCAGCTGCCCGGAGCTCTGTTCTGTGAGCTCGCAATGAGTCATCAAGCCACGGAGCTGGAGGGGAGGAACGAGCCGGCCGGGAGGATAGGGGACAAAGGGAGTCAAAGGATGCAGAAAGGGAGGAGAGGAGGGTTGAGGAGGCAGAATCAGGAGATTGGAGGGAGAAGGATTGAGCAGAGGGAAGAGATGATAGGATGGAAGAGGAGAGAGTAGTGGGAGAGAGAGAGCGAAGGTTTCGGCGGCGCGTTACCATCTGTGTAGGGGCAGAGTGAGTAGTGTTGGATGAGAGCGAGAGAGAAAAGGATACAAAGTAGTGGTCGGAGACATGGAGGGGAGTTGCAGTGAGATTAGTAGAAGAGCAACATCAAGTAAAGATGAAGTCAAGCATATTGCCTGCCTTGTGAGTAGGGGGGGACGGTGAGAGGGTGAGGTCAAAAGAGGAGAGGAGTGGAAAGAAGGAGGCAGAGAGAAATGAGTAAAATGTAGACGTAGGGAGGTTGAAATCCCCCAAAACTGTGAGGGGTGAGCCATCCTCAGGAAAGGAACTTATCAAGGCGTCAAGCTCATTGATGAACTCTCCAAGGGAACCTGGAGGGCGATAGATGACAAGGATATTAAGCTTAAATGGGCTAGTGACTGTGACAGTGTGGAATTCAAATGAGGAGATAGACAGATGGGTTAGGGGAAAAATTGAGAATGACCACTTGGGAGAGATGAGGATTCCTGTGCCACCACCCCTCTGACCAGATGCTCTCGGGGTATGCGAGAACACATGGTCAGACGAGGAGAGAGCAGTAGGAGTAGCAGTGTTTTCAATGGTAATCCATGTTTCCGTCAGCGCCAGGAAGTTGAGGGACTGGAGGGTAGCATAGGCTGGGATGAAGTCAGCCTTGTTGGCAGCAGAACGGCAGTTCCAGAGGCTGCCTGAGACCTGGAACTCCAGGTGTGTGGTGCGTGCAGGGACCACCAGGTTAGAGAGGCAGCAGCCACGCGGTGTGAGGCGTTTGTGTAGCCTGTGCGGAGAAGAGAGAACAGGGATAGGCAGAGGCATAGTTGACAGGCTGTAGCAGATGGCTACAATAATGCAGAGGAGATCGGAATGAAATGAACTAAACATCTGGGAAAGGAGAGAGCAGGGCCTCCCTCACCAAAAAAATATAACTCTCCCAACTTCCACCTCAGAAACTATAATTGTTTCACTGAACCACCCGAATAAAACTCTCAACAATTAGAATTGTTGTAAACTACAGCGGTTCAATGTTTCAAGGAATAGTCTCAACTTACTTTATTCAGCTAACTAACTATGACGCCATAGCTAACTAGCATGCTAGCATCCAATAACACACAGTTTAGCACCAATACTTGGTTACAACAAACTACCAATAGTGTGTTAACACACTAAACAGATAATTAGTGTCCGTGTCTAGTTCTTTCATAACGCAGCAATAATTAAACGTTGGCTAGCCAGCACAAAGATATTGTATTTAGCTACTACAGTACAGCTAGCTGGTAGTGTTGGCTAGCTAGCAATGGCTGCTGTGTTGACTTTGTTTGAAAAACGGCGTCGCTGCGAACGAATGTAGCTGGCTAAAAGGATATTGTATTTAGTTCACTGATAACTGGACTTTGAAGGCAGCATTGGAGCCGGGCTTTTATCACCCAAAAGGTCCTCTCCCTGGACAATGGATGTGTCTGCAGTGATCGCTGTGGTAACAGAGGACTCGTGGCATCCTCTTTTGTCTCCTCGGTCAGTTTGTGGTCAGAGTCTCGGATACATGGCGAGCTTGGAGGCAGTGCTGCAGGGTCAGGAGGGCTTTGATCAGCTGCCATGTCCTCTTTGAGGTGAATGGACACATCATTGTTTGTTTCACTGATAACTGGACACTTGGTGGTGCCCTCTACTGCCTCCCCTGGCAGTTTGTAGTCAACTTCAAAGACAAGTGGCAGACTTGGAGGCAGCATTGGGACAGGGCATTTAGCTGCTGATCTGAACACTCCAAAATCAACAGTAGCTGTGCCTGCAGTGGTCTCTGTATCAGCTGAGACCTCATAGGTATCCTCTACTGTCTGCTCTGGTGGCATGAAGTCATCGTCAAAGACTGTTGGCAGGCATGGAGGCAGCACTGAAGGAAGACTTCTAGCTGCCCATCGATTCACTCCCATGACAGTGGCTGTGGTAGCAGTGGCCTCTGTGGCAACTGGGCACTCTGTGGCTGAAACAGCAGGCTGGGAGTTTTCGAGTAAATTGAATGAATTGCCAATGAACCGCTGAGCCAGTGGTGGGAGGGAGTAAGGATAGAATCTGTCCTCTTCCTTGACATTAGATATTGCCACTGGAGCAACTGAGACCTCAGTGGTGCCCTCTACTGTCTGATGTGGCTGCATGGAGTCTTCATCAAAGAAGTGTGGCAGGTATCGATGCAGCATTGAGGAAAGATGTATATCTGTCCATAGGTCCTCTCGTTTACCTGTAGATACATCTGCAGTGGACTCTGCGGCAACTGGGCACTCTGAGGCTGAAACAGCAGGCTGGGAGGTTTTAGGAAATTGAATGAATTGCCAATGAACCGCTGAGCCAGTGGTGGGAGGGAGTAAGGATATAATCTGTCCT
This sequence comes from Coregonus clupeaformis, assembly GCF_020615455.1. Classification (NCBI taxonomy): domain Eukaryota; kingdom Metazoa; phylum Chordata; class Actinopteri; order Salmoniformes; family Salmonidae; genus Coregonus; species Coregonus clupeaformis. The sequence continues at coordinate 88,438 of NW_025535077.1, forward strand.
CTTTCTTGACAATAGATATTGCCACTGGAGCAACTGAGACCTCAGTGGTGCCCTCTACTGTCTGATGTGGCTGCATGGAATCTTCGTCAAAGAAGTGTGGCAGGTATCGATGCAGCATTGCGGAAAGATGTGTATCTGTCCATAGGTCCTCTCGTTTACCTGTAGATACATCTGCAATGGCCTCTGTGGCAACTGGGCATTCAGCAGACTGGCAGGTTTCAGGGACAAAGTATGAAAATACAATGAACCGCTGTGCATCCTGAGCGCGTATGGCCAATGGAGAGGGGGGATGCAACATGGTTGGTATAGGCCTCTGATTGGTGAAAGCCAGTGGTGGGAGGGAGTCAATACAGGGAGCCATAAACTCAGTGAGAGGACAGTTGCTCACATCGCTCACATTCTGCGTGAGAAAAGAAACAGACATGATGATCACATTCAGTACATACATACATACTGTATGAGTCAGCACTATTTACTTATACATCACACATATATATATATATATATAGTGTCCTCTCAGATGCTCTGCACCAGTCTGTCCCAACCCTGGGTCCCCTAGCCAATGGGCCAGCTAAGTGTAAAAATACATGCCCCACAGCCAGCATAACATTTGACATTTTAGCCATTTATCAGACGCTTTTATCCAGAACGACTTATAGTTAGTTAGTGCATTCAACTTAAGGTAGCTAGGTGAGACAACCACATAATCCTGATATGAGCGTCTATGATAGAACGGTTGTTTATTTTTTATGACAAGACAACCATAAGAACTGAGGACATAAATACACTGAAACAGACAGACATGATACAACACATTTAGACAAGAACAGTTATAAGCATTTCCATGGTGTAGCCTAATACAAAAAAAAATAAGGACAAAACATTGTTAGCTTACATTCCATGGCATATGGAACATTTTCCCCTTACAATAACTTATATTTGCTTTAATTAATATTGTTAAATAGAACTCTAGTCGACTTTGTCAAAGTTGGTCTTGTTACCTCCTCAATCAGTCTTGGCATTTTCCTCGTCTTGAACCAAATCCTCCTCATCTTCTTCTCCTGATCCTTCTGGATCTGCAAAACCAGAGCAAACCTGGCTCCCAGCTCCATCACGTAGTCTGTCTGGATCGCCCTTTCCTCCAACCGACACTCACCCCTCCTCTGTGTCAGCGTTGAACCCTCCATGTCTTCCTCTTAGCTAACAATAACTCTGGAAAATACATAACATTGTAGTAAGTGGGTGTTGCTAACCAAATAATAATGCATCTCTTTACAATGTTTTCTTCCCAGCTACTTACAATTAAGCAAGTGAGAATCCTGCTCCAGATATGTTTACGCAATAGGCCTATCTGAATTACTAGTAAAAAGTTGGCTACTGGAAAAGCGACCAAGATCAAATGAATCGATTTTGGCTGTTCTTATCATTTCGTGAACAATATCCTTTATGACATCATCATTGTGATGCAAGGCGTTGCAATTGGAGAAGAAAAAGCACAACACAGACTTTAAAAAACAAACTTCAGGCTCTTTCTGTACCTTACTATTGAGCCATATTCAACCCCTTGTCACACCCTGGCTCTGGGACTCTATATGTTGAGCCAGGGTGTGTTCATTCTGTGGTGTTCATTCTAGTTTATTGTATTCTATGTTTGCCTGAGTGACTCCCAATCAGAGGCAACGAGTGTCAGCTGTTGGCTGGTTGTCTCTGATTGGGAGCCATATTTAAACTGTCTGTTTTCCCTTTGTGTTTGTGGGTTTTTGTTCCGTGTCGGTATTTGTTACCCTTGGACGTTACGTGTCGTTTATTGTTTTGTTCGTGCTTTATTAAATAAAGTCTAAACATGTTCGTTCAACACGCTGCGCATTGGTCTACTTCTCTCCCTGACGATCGTGACACCCCTCATGTAGCTCTACTCCATATTGGGCCTGGTTCTCACAAACCACACTAATCAGTTCCATCATATCATTAAAAACACTGTGTTTTGGGTAGAAAATGACTCTATATCCATGCAGGACCTAACTTGTACAGTTTCAACTATTTTAAAAACCAAGGAGGTAAACACGCCAGTCTTCTCTTTGAGTGCCCCTGAGTGCACCTCAATTTAGAGTGCACCTCAATTTAAAGAGGTCTATCAATTCAACCATTTGAAATGGATGTCCATTCAATTAACAACATATTATTCTTATTAGTAATGAATCAACTACAAATTAGGTAGGCATACTTGTTTTTTTACACAACCTACTCTTTTGGTACATATTTATTGAGATAATTGATTACAACATATGTTGGTGATTAACACAGAGAGGTTTTTTTTTTTCTGTCATCAATAGAATGCATTAGCCATTAGGCTGGCTCACTACAATTGTAACATGACATCTCAGGTGTCAGGATGAAGCATTTTCTCACAAAAAGAGGACTCAAGCAAACTATCTCTCTTCAACAGTTTCACTAGTCATGTTAGGTCTACTTAAAATGTCACATTCATACACAAGTAATTTTAAAGTAAGTTATAATACTGAAACACATTCACAATAAGTTATATTACAACCTACCTCTGAAGTAAGCAATGTGTTCTCTCACTAATGAAATAGGACATTAATAATCTGTCAGTGGTTAGTTGAATCAGTCTCTTTGCACTGTTCAGTTTGTCTGTGCAACAGGTAACCTTCCAGAATCGGAATCTTGTGATGTCACAATGGAGTCCCCATTGCCATGGTTGTACCTATGCAGCACAGTCATACCTAATATATACAATGAATCCATATAACCTAATTTTTTATTAAAATAAAATGCTGTAACTCATATCAAATGGTTGACCATTCAAACGACATGTGTTTTGCCTACCACTAATGTCAATATTCATCATCATCATCATCATCATCATTATCAATAAAATACATAGGCTACCTTACTACAGTAAAACAAGTCTTCCATAGTCTATGTCACCTCAGTAACAAAGTTCCAAAAAAGAAATGAGGGTTCAAGAAAACATCTCTCTTCAATGGCCTCAGCTATTAGCCATATGATCAACAAGGTCAAATGCAGCACTAAAATCAAGAAGCAGCTCATCCACAAGTTTATCTTGGTCAAGAGACCTGAGCCATTGATCGATTAAATCAACCAGAGCTGTTGCAGTCGAGTGATCCTTACGGTATCTTTACGGTACGCATGCTCATAGAGGGATAAAATTAGCTGGATGTGTAATTATATAGGCCCAAAAAATGTAATTGAAGAGTAGGTGTCATTGATGTTTAGCATTTTAGTTTAATAAATTATTAAATAAGGAAATCAATATCAGCTAACTATAGAACAGTATTTGTAGACTTGCCAACAGCGCCCATTGTTTAAAAATATGTTTGAACATTTTCTTATCCATGTCTTTCCAGTTGATATAACCAAACAGACAACCTTTGTTGCTCAAGAGCGTCACACATTCCTCCATTCATTCTCTATAAAATTCCCCTCCATCACATTCCTCTATCATATTCCCTCTATCATATTCCCTCTATTATATTCCCTCTATTATATTCCTCTCCATCATATTCCACTACATCATAATACTCGCTATCATATTACCTCTATCATGTTCCTCTTTATTTATACAGGGAATCCCAATTGAGACCAGTGTCTCTTTTTCAATGGTGCCCTTTGTTATATCAATTAACAATCCAAACAGCTTAAACAGATAAAATTACATACAGAGCAGAAAATATATAGAGCAAAATTATTAGACTTGAACACATACATTTCACAATGAACAGGTCTTGTATTTAACCAGTTGAGCTGACAACCATTTTGCACTGTTTCACTAGGGCTTTAGTCATCAATCTAGCAAGAGGGCAATATGTTATTAATGTAGTGGTGTCCCTCCCCCCAGGAAGCTATGACCTTTAGCTTTCACCTGGAATTGTTCATTTATGTCTGAGAAAAAAAAAAACTTTTCAAACCATATGATCTAGTACACAAGAAAAGTATAATACAACCTTCTTTACTACTTTGCCAAACATTTCATGACATTAGTGATAGTCAAAATCTGTAAAATTTGTGAATGTAAATTAACATTTGGGCCATTTAACCAGTGTGCATCCCGCTATAGACAATGGGAGAAGGGCTATGTAAAGGTCTCGATTTTGTCTTTCTGAACAAATGTTTGACATCCACACAAAATTACTTCTTGACTTATTTTAGGTTTAAGGAAGTGTGTAGGTCGCATTCTTTATAGTAGAGCTATGAAAGTTATGTATTTAGCTCTGCCTGCTCGAGACAAATTCAGTGATTGCTTTACCATGTCTGTGCCGTGAAGCAGTAAAGCTGGATAAATGTTTTTCCTGGAACGCCCCTTTGACTTAACGTTGCAGTTAAGTGATATAAATGGATTTAATGATGCAGCCGACCACCAGAGGGAGGCAAATACAAGTTTATTCGACAGATGACGTTTACGTGGTTCTAGGAAGGTCTGGATGGATGTCTTCTGAAATATAAAACGGTGGGAAATCAATTTAATATGTAAACATTTACATATTTTTAAAGAAATTCTAGCGCCCGATTTCGGGGACTGTCAGCCTAAGAGGTTTTAAGTCTTAAAGTGATCTAATGAAACAAATCCTCTCTGTCACATTCCTCTCAATATATTCCCTCTATCATATTCCCCTCTATCCTAATCACTCTATCATATTCCTCTCCATACACTCCTCCTCCTTCCTTCTCTCCCTCATCTCAGTGCAGCCCCACTCCATCCACTAGAGCAGGAAGTCTCTGGACTCAGTGAGGTCCAGCTCAGACTGAAGAGAGGCCATTTTAACTCTCTTCTCCTTTAGCTGTTCCTCCAGCCTGGCAAGTACTATCTCCTTGTCAACCAAGCAACCTGATCTGGACTTTGAGATGATCTGACGTCTCTTTTGCTTGAGACATTTCTCTTTGCTGCTCATCTCTTGAGTATTCCATCACACTAATGTCCTTCTTGAAGTAGCATAAATCTGAGGCTACCTCTTTTTTCAGATCCTCATGTGCTTCTCTTATAGGTTTGAATGTGTGTCCTCTGTCGTCTCACCCATCTCTGCAGATCACAGAGATCAGCTTACTGTCCGTCTCACAGAACAGCTTCAGAGCCTCTCCATGTTCACGACATTCATCTGTCTACTGTTTCCTCTCTCGGCTGTAGCTCTCTGTCTTTTAGCATCTTCCTCCAGTTTCAGCTGGTAGGCCACGTTCCTGATCAGTCTGTTGATCTGGAAGATTCTGTCTCTGACCAGAGCCCTGCCCACTTGACAGAGTTGGTGTCCAGCATTCAGGCTGTCTTGGAGGCATCTCTTGCAGAAGGTGTGCTGATAGCTTAGAGACACAGGCTCAGTGTAGATGGAACAGCACAGGTGGTCTGCCAGGTCAGAGGAAGCTGTGGCCATAATGACTGTGCTCGTGCTCAGTGTGTGAGAGACAAAGAGGCAGTGTCCGAATTTCCAAATTAGAGTACTAAATAGTATATAAAAACATTTAGTTTTTTAGTATGTGAAATTTTGAAATTATGCCGCGTTCACATGCTAGTCGGACCTAGGAAACTCTGAAATGTCCGACTTGTTGATTCGTTGAATGTGGCACGTGTATAACTACAACCAGTAAGCAAGTAAAAAATGTCTGGGTTTCAAATTTCCGACTAGCACGTGAACGCTGCAATAGTAATAAGAATGCATCATCTAATGCGCGATTGCATTGACTCCCGTCATTCGTTCATTTCGGTACAGCGCGTCAATTTATCTGACTATCAGCTGTTGCCAAACAAGTGAGTCAGAAAATAAGAGTGAATTATACTAGATCAAAGGCGAAAGTAGTATGATGTTTAAGTAAGTATTACGCTAGAATGGATATTCAGACACAGCCAGTAACAGGTCTGTCTTGGAAAATACATGCATGTTCTTGAAGTACGCAGTCAAATTACCATTAGCTTTAAAGCCCTCATGAAGAATACTGAGAGACTTATTGTAAAGGTAGAGGCATGTGACTATCATAAAGCAAGACAGACTAAAGTTCAGTGTCAGTGACAACTTTCAGTGTGGGTGTAGGGAAAAAGCTAAAACACAAGTGAATAAAGGATGGGTTTTATTATTCATACAGTATAAATAGGAAATGTCTAATAAACAAATTATTCCAACTAATTCTTTGGATTGGAGATGACTGCTTTAGACTGTTGATGCACACATTGAGGTCAGCAAGCACCAAATAAGTGTCCAGCCAGTGGTTATTACAAGTAGCTACACATATCACACCACAACAGCTAACATAGTGTCTCACTCCCTCTCCTCCTCTCCTCCTCTCCCTCTTGTCTCCTCTGTTCTTCCTCTATTCCTCCTCCTCTCCTCCTCGCCCTCTCAGCGGCTCCAGCTGGATAGAGTGACGGCGAGGTGACCTCCTGCCTCTCTCACTGGAGGGCGGGAGAGGGGGAACAAAGAGGATGAGGAGGAGGTGGAGAGAAAGAGAGTAGGAATGGAAGAGGACGTGGAGAGGGGTAGAGGAGGCAGAAAGCCTGGTCTAAGTATTGCTTTAAAGGGAAGAGAGGGGGAGGAGGAGAGAGCGCGAGAGATGGGGGGAGTGGGAGAAAGACGGGAGGAGGGGGAGGAGGGGGAGGGCAGCTGTGTCCGACACACCATCCTTACACCTGCAACAGGTAGGCCAGGGGCGGGACCTGTAGGTGAGACTCATAACATGATAAGGGGGGCAGGTGAAGAAGGGGTGGAGCTGGAGTCAAGGAGGGGAGGGTGTTCCTACGAGCCCCCTGCCAGCGAGACGGGGAGCAGGGAGGAAGTCTGTCCACAGAGCATTTCTGGGTCATTGGGTCGCCTCCAATGAGATTAGAACCCCCTCTACAATGTAAAGCAGTTTGAGCACTGGGGGGTTCTCTGTATAAATCCAAGGTGAAACCTCCAGGGGCTAGCCTTCTCTCAGGGGAGAGTCTGCTCTGGGCTGCCTGCGAAAGGTGCTCCTCTGTGGGAAAGAGGAGAGAACAAGAGCCCCCAGAAGAGATCTCCTTATGGTAGTGATGGACAGATCAACTCTCCTTGTCATCTTCCACCTCCTTCCTCTCCTCCCTCTTTCTCTTCCTCTACCTTCCTCTCCCTCCTTCCCTCTTTGTAGACCTTGTTTAGTCAAGCCAGATTGTGGATAGCTAGCCATGGTTCAGACCACTGTCGCTGTCTGGGAGGGGGGATACAGGACTGGTCCACTGGACTCAGCTCACATGGGGAGAACCTGCTGCTGCTGCCACTCCCCCTCTTACCTGGGATGAGATCACGTTTGGAGGAAACCTGGCACCATCCCTACGGTGAAGCATGGTGGTGGCAGCATCATGCTGTGGGGAGGATTTTCAGGGACAGGGACTGGGAACACGCCCCATTCACATCGACGGGGCTGTAGTGGAGCGGGTCGAGAGTTTCAAGTTCCTTGGTGTCCACATCACCAACAAACTATCATGGTCCAAACACACCAAGACAGTCGTGGAGAGGGCACGACAACGCCTTTTCCACCTCAGGAGACTGAAAAGATTTGACATTGGTCCCAAGATCCTCAAAAAGTTCTACAGCTGCTCCACAAGAGCTTCTGACCGGTTGCTTCACCGCCTGGTATGGCAACTGCTCGGCATCCGACCATAAGGCCCTACAGAGGGTAGTGCGTACGGCCCAGTACATCACTGGGGCCAAGCTTCCTGCCATCCAGGACCTATATACTAGGCGGTGTCAGAGGGAGGCCCAAAAAATTGTCAAAGACTCCAGTCACCCAAGTCATAGACTGTTCTCTCTGCTACCGCACAGCAAGCGGTACCAGAGTGCCAAGTCTAGGTCCAAAAGGCTCCTTAACAGCTTCTACCCCCAAGCCATAAGACTGCTGAACAATTAATCAAATGGCCACCCAGACTATTCACATTGACACCTCCCCCCTTTGTTTTTACACTGCTGCTACTCGCTGTTTATTATCTATGCATAGTTACTTTACCCCTACCTACATGTACAAATTACCTCAACTAACCTGTACCCCCACACATTGACTCGGTACCGGTACCCCTTGTATATAGCCTCGTTATTATTTTATTGTGTAACTTTTTTTTTATTTTTTTTACTTTAGTGTATTTAGTAAAAATGTTCTTAACTCTATTTCTTGAACTGCATTGTTGGTTAAGGGCTTGTAAGTAAGCATTTCACGGTAAGGTCTACACCTGTTGTATTCGGCACATGACAAATACAAGAAACCGGACTTGAACCCGATCTAACATCTCTGGAGAGACCTGAAAATAGCTGTGCAGCGACACGCCCTATCCAACCTGACAGAGCTTGAGAGGATCTGCAGAGAAGAATGGGAGAAACTCCTCAAATACAGGTGTGCCAAGCTTGTAGCGTCATACCCAAGAAGACTCGAGGCTGTAATCGCTGCCAAAGGTGCTTCAACAAAGTACTGAGTAAAGGGTCTGAATACTTATGTAAATGTAATATTTCCATTTGTTATTTTTAATACATTTATAAAAAAGTCTAAAAACCTGTTCTCACTTTGTCATTATGGGGTATTGTGTGTAGATTGATCATGAAAAAAACAATTTAATCAATTTTAGAATAAGACAAAGTGTGGAAAAAGTCAAGGGGTCTGAATATATTTACAAATGCACTCAATTAGATTTTGTTCATAATAATTTATAGGGCAGCCAATAATTGTGACACGCATGTTTTTGAGTAACATAATGATTTCTTGATGACGATTATTTTTCTATTTGAACAATTTTTACTCAATTAAAGGGTAGATTCATATGATATTTTGAGTGTAAGATCAAGCTGATAGCCCACAATGACATGTTTTCACAGCCTTTTTTGTTCACATTTCCTTCTGGTGCCAATAATTCAGGAGGGCACTGTACACTTCCACTCATCACTTAGAAACTGTGATGGAAGAAGTCTTCATTGTTACCCTTATCTCTCTCCCTTTGATTACCCTCATGTCAGTCATACATTATATTACAAAATATTAAGCTTCAAAGGCAAACAATATTAATTGACAAATAATAATATTTATTTGAATGATACAGTATGTTACTAAATTGAAATTTAAATGAAATGCTTTTGTAATTATTACATTTTACGAAATGTAAAAACAAAACATTAAAAAAATAACAAAATAACAAAAGCAAGGTAAAAAGAAAAGGACACAGAAACAGATCCAGATTCCTATTGCCTTTACGAGTCGTCTTTGACCATATCCAGTTGATCACATATAGCGGGTTGTCTTTCAGTACATTTTATGAAAAATGTTTTTTTGTGTGTTTTTATAATAATTTCCTTGACAGTCGGCCATTCGAGTAAATTATGTAATTCTATGGAGAACATCTCATAACCACATTGCAGACCCTTTCTTGCTGCCTTATTTTGTGCTATTTGCAGTCTCTTTAGGTCACCAACACCTGCATTACTCCAGACAACAGTAGTTCATTTGACTATGGATGAGAGCTTGTGAGATTTGTTTTAGAATTTTCTCTACCAATCCCATAGGTATAAACACTGGTAATGGCTCTACCTTTCCCTCTGATAGGCTTTGTTTGCCATATTACACCTAATTTATATGTACACCTATCCAATCCTTTCAACATGTAGGAGTGCTTAGTGTCGATTTAGGATTCAACATTTAAACTGTGCAACACTCCACAAATTTGCGAAAAGTAAACATTTTGTGTTTATAATGTTGTGTATGGTATGCCTTGACAAAAAACAAACAGAGTAAACATTTATTTTTTATTCTTTGTTTTTCATTGCATGCAAAAATACAGTATCTCCCTTCTCACTCTTTCTTACCCAGTCTACTCATCCATCTTCAAGCTTTCATCCCTTCCCTGCTCTTCTATCACCCTCTCAGTTCCACCTCCAGCTGGCTCCCTCTTTTTCCTCTTCTGTAGTCTCTTCCTCTCCTCTTTCCTCCTCTTTTCTCTCTTCTTCTCCTCCTTTTTTTGAATATTTCGCTCCATCTCCAGGAGCTCAGCTTGAGCTTTCTCTCTCTTTTTCAGCTCCTCAGACCACTTCTTCTCTTTCTTAATCCTGTCTTTCATCATGGCATTGTGTATCTTAATCAGCCCCTCTAACCTATTTTTCTCTGCCTTTTCCTTCTCTTTTCTTTCCTTCTCTCTCTTTTTCTGTTCTAAATTGTCCCTCTTTTTCTCAGCCTTCATGGCTTTCTTTTGGTATTTCTCTCTCGCCTTCATCTCCTTTCTCTCTTTCTCGTCTTCTTTCAACTTCTTATACAGTTTCTTCTTTTTCTCTTTTTCCTCTGTCTTTAAAAACATGACTTTCTGCTTGAGGTTCATGGCCGGAAAGCCCACTCTTCCCAGGATGGTCTCTGCTCTCTCTGATGAAACCGTCCCATTGGAGCTCTTGGAATGGGCACGGTCCGCCTCACGCTTCAAACCCTCCCTCGGGCTCACCTCCTCCTTGACGCTCCTCTCTTCACTCTCAATGTCAATGCCTGTCCAATAATCCTAACAGGAAGACATTGACTCTAGATGTAATATTGTTCCAATGTGGCACATTCAATACACATTTGAGTGATCAACATACATTGATGGCCTCATGGGGCACACAATTTGGAGGACAGTAATTGAGGTAACTTGTTTATTTGTATCCCAAACCGATTTTATAATAGCCATAGATGTTCTTCCTGGGTCCACACCAAACGTAATACAAATGTTAACCCTAGTAAGGGGTGATGTTTTATACTATGAGCATAGAGTAGCAGTGTTGGGGTCAATTCCATTTCAATTCCAGTCAATTCAGGAAGTACTTAATTCAATGCTTTGAATTGAAATGGAACAGACCCCCAACCCTGTAGAGTAGTACTGTAAAATAGGACACCTACCTTTGCCTCTTCCTGCGTCCAGGTCCTGGGTACCTCATCCTCTGACCTGCATATGGAGGCTCTCACTCTAACAGGCGTCTTAGTGGCCATGCAGAGCAGAGGGGTTGCCAGAGTTAAGTTAGCATCTGGAACCAGCTGGTGAGCATGAGGGCAGCGATCCACCTCTTCACTAGTGCCCTTCCCTTTCTGCTCTGGCTGCTTGTGGTCCTTGTCATGGATGCATGCCAGGCTTGGAGGAAGTGCTAGGACAGGGCTTTTATCACTCATCAGTTCCTCTCTCTTGACAGTGGATGCAACTGCACTTGCCTCTGTGTTAACTGAGCACTCTGTGGTGTCCTCAACTGTCTCCTCTGGCTGCTTGTGGTCATTGTTGTTGTGAATGCATTGCAGACCTGGAGGACTTTTATCATCCCAGGTGTAAATGGCAACAGTTGCCTCTGTGTCGACTGAGCACTTTGTAGTGCACTCAACTGTCTTCCATAGCTGTTTGTGGTCATTGTTGTGGGTGCAGGTCAGGATTAGAGGCAGTGTTGCAGGTGCAGGAGGACTTTTATCAGCCAAAAACTCCTCTGTGTGGACAGTGGACATGGAAACGGCTGCTTCCCTGGCAATCGGACACTTGTTGGTGTCCTCTACTGCCTCCCCTGGCAGATTGTGGACAGTGGATACGGAAACGGCCGCTTCCCTGGACACTTGACTCTTGGTGGTGTCCTCTACTGCCTCCTCTGGCTGCTTGTGGTCATTGTCTAGAATGTGTGGCAACTTTGAAGGCAGCATTGGAGCCGGGCTTTTATCACCCAACAGGTCCTCTCCCTGGACAATGGATGTGCCTGCAGTGATCGCTGTGGTAACGGAGGACTCGGTGGCATCCTCTTTTGTCTCCTCGGTCAGTTTGTGGTCAGAGTCTCGGATACATGGCGAGCTTGGAGGCAGTGCTGCAGGGTCAGGAGGGCTTTGATCAGCTGCCATGTCCTCTTTGAGGTGAGTGGACACATCATTGTTTGTTTCACTGATAACTGGACACTTGGTGGTGCCCTCTACTGCCTCCCCTGGCAGTTTGTAGTCAACTTCAAAGACAAGTGGCAGACTTGGAGGCAGCATTGGGACAGGGCATTTAGCTGCTGATCTGTACACTCCAAAATCAACAGTAGCTGTGCCTGCAGTGGTCTCTGTAGCAACTGAGACCTCATAGGTATCCTCTACTGTCTGCTCTGGTGGCATGAAGTCATCATCAAATACTGTTGGCAGGCATGGAGGCAGCACTGAAGGAAGACTTCTAGCTGCCCATCGATTCTCTCCCTTGACAGTGGCTGTGGTAGCAGTGGCCTCTGTGGCAACTGGGCACTCTGTGGCTGAAACAGCAGGCTGGTGAGGTTTCGAGGAAATTGAATGAATTGCCAATGAACCGCTGAGCCAGGGGTGGGAGGGAGTAAGGATAGAATCTGTCCTCATCCTCGACATTAGATATTGCCACTGGAGCAACTGAGACCTCAGTGGTGCCCTCTACTGCCTGATGTGGCTGCATGGAGTCTTCGTCAAAGAAGTGTGGCAGGTATCGATGCAGCATTGAGGAAAGATGTGTATCTGTCCATAGGTCCTCTAGATACATCTGCAGTGGCCTCTGTGGCAACTGGGCATTCAGCAGACTGGCAGGTTTCAGGGACAAAGTATGAAAATACAATGAACCGCTGCGCATCCTGAGCGCGTATGGCCAATGGAGAGGGGGGATGCAACATGGTTGGTATAGGCCTCTGATTGGTGAAAGCCAGTGGTGGGAGGGAGTCAATACAGGGAGCCATAAACTCAGTGAGAGGACAGTTACTCACATCTCTCACATTCTGCGTGAGAAAAGAAACAGACATGATGAAAGTGATCACATTCAGTACATACATACATAGTGTATGAGTCAGCATTATTTACTTATACATCACATATATATATATATAGTGTCCTCTCAGATGCTCTGCACCAGTCTGTCCCAACCCTGGGTCCCCTAGCCAATGGGCCAGCTAAGTGTAAAAATACATGCCCCACACCCAGCATAACATTTGACATTTTAGCCATTTATCAGACGCTTTTATCCAGAACGATTTATAGTTAGTTAGTTCATTCAACTTAAGGTAGCTAGGTGAGACAACCACATAATCCTGATATGAGCGTCTATGATAGAACGGTTGTTTATTTTTTATAACAAGACAACCATAAGAGCTGAGGACATAAATACACTGAAACAGACAGACATAAATGAACACATTTAGACAAGAACAGTTATAAGCATTGCCATGGTGTAGCCTAATACAAAAAGAAATAAGGACAAAACTTTGTTAGCTTACATTCCATGTGATATGGAACATTTTGCCCTTACAATAACTTATATTTGCTTTAATTATTATTGTTAAATAGAACTCTAGTCGACTTTGTCAAAGTTGGTCTTGTTACCTCCTCAATCAGTCTTGGCATTTTCCTCGTCTTGAACCAAATCCTCTTCATCTTCTTCTCCTGATCCTTCTGGATCTGCAAAACCAGAGCCAACCTGGCTCCAAGCTCCATCACGTAGTCTGTCTGGATCGCCCTTTCCTCCAACCGACACTCACCCCTCCTCTGTGTCAGCGTTGAACCCTCCATGTCTTCCTCTTAGCTAACAATAACTCTGGAAAATACATAACGTTGTAGTAAGTGGGTGTTGCTAACCAAATAATAATGCATCTCTTTACAATGTGAACACATTTTCTTCCCAGCTACTTACAATTAAGCAAGTGAGAATCCTGCTCCAGATATGTTTACGCAATAGGCCTATCTGAATTACTAGTAAAAAGATGGCTACTGGAAAAGCGACCAAGTTCAAATGAATCGATTTTGGCTGTTCTTATCATTTCGTGAACAATATCCTTTATGACATCATCATTGTGATGCAAGGCGTTGCCATGGCAGATGAAAAAGCACAACACAGTCTTTAAAAAGCAAACTTCAGGCTCTTTCTGTACCTTACTATTAAGCCTTATTCAACCCCTCATGTAGCTCTACTCCATATTGGGCCTGGTTCTCACAAACCACACTAATCACTTCCATCATATCATTGAAAACACTGTGTTTTGGGTAGAATATGACTCTATATCCATGCAGGACCTAACTTGTACAGTTTCATCTATATTAAAAACTAAGGAGGTAAAAACGCCAGTCTTCTCTTTGAGTGCCCCTGAGTGCACCTCAATTTAAAGAGGTCGATCAATTCAACCATTTGAAATGGATGTCCATTCAATTAAGAACATATTATTCTTATTAGAAATGAATCAGCTACAAATTAGGTAGGCGTACTGTTTTTTTTACACAACCTACTCTTTTGGTACATATTTATTGAGATAATTGATTACAACATATGTTGGTGATTAACACAGAGAGAGGTTTTTTTTTCTGTCAGCAATAGAATGCATTAGCCATTAGGCTGGCTCACTACAATTGTAACATGACATCTCAGGTGTCAGGATGAAGCATTTTCTCACAAAAAGAGGACTCAAGCAAACTATCTCTCTTCAACAGTTTCACTAGTCATGTTAGGTCTACTTAAAATGTCACATTCTTACACAAGTAATTTGAAAATAAGTTATACTACTGAAACACATTCACAATAAGTTATATTACAACCTACCTCTGAAGTAAGCAGTGTGTTCTCTCACTAATGTAATAGGACATTAATAATCTGTCAGTGGTTAGTTGAATCAGTCTCTTTGCACTGTTCAGTTTGTCTGTGCAACAGGTAGCCTTCCAGAATCGGAATCTTGTGATGTCACAATGGAGTCCCCATTGCCATTGTTACCCACAGCAGCTTTCATGTGTAAACAAATGCTGGCAGAATTTAGTTTATTTATTTTAGATTTTGTGTACCTATGCAGCACAGTCATACCTAATATATACAATGAATCCATATAACCTAATTTTTTATTAAAATATAATGCTGTAACTCATATCAAATGGTTGATCATTCAAACGACATGTGTTTTGCCTAATTAAAAGTCAATATGTTTTAGATATCATAAATAGCAGCCAGGCTTACTTAGGTTGTTTGTTCGATCTCAGCCTACCACTAATGTCAATATTCATCATCATCATCATCATCATCATCATCATCATCATCATCATCATCATCATCATCATCATCATCATCATCAATAAAATACATAGGGTACCTTACTACAGTAAAACAAGTCTTCCATAGTCTATGTCACCTCAGTAACAAAGTTCCAAAAAATAAATGAGGGTTCAAGAAAACACCTCTCTTCAATGGCCTCAGCTATTAGCCATATGATCAACAAGGTCAAATGCAGCACTAAAATCAAGAAGCAGCTCATCCACACGTTTATCTTGGTCAAGTGACCTGAGCCATTGATCGATTAAATCAACCAGAGCTGTTGCAGTCGAGTGATCCTTACGGTATCTTTACAGTACGCGTGCTCATAGAGGAATAAAATTGGGGGGGGGAGAATTCAGCAGGGAGTAGAATGTGGCAAAGAGCTTCCTAGGGTTAGAGGCAGATGCTTGGAATTTAGAGTGGTAGAAAGTGGCCTTAGCAGCAGAAACAGATGAAGAAAATGTAGAGAGGAGGGAGTGAAAAGATGCCAGGTCCGCAGGGAGTCTAGTTTTCTTCCATTTCCGCTCAGCTGCCCGGAGCTCTGTTCTGTGAGCTGGCAATGAGTCATCAAGCCATGGAGCTGGAGGGGAGGACTGAGCCGGCCGGGAGGATAGGGGACACAGAGAGTCAAAGGATGCAGAAAGGGAGGAGAGGAGGGTTGAGGAGGCAGAATCAGGAGATTGGAGTGAGAAGGATTGAGCAGAGGGAAGAGATGATAGGATGGAAGAGGAGAGAGTAGTGGGAGAGAGAGAGCGAAGGTTGCGGCGGCGCATTACCATCTGTGTAGGGGCAGAGTGAGTAGTGTAGGAGGAGAGCGAGAGTGAAAAGGATACAAAGTAGTGGACGGAGACATGGAGGGGAGTTGCAGTGAGATTAGTAGAAGAGCAGCATCTAGTAAAGATGAGGTCAAGCGTATTGCCTGCAATGTGAGTAGGGGGGGACGGTGAGAGGGTGAGGTCAAAAGAGGAGAGGAGTGGAAAGAAGGAGGCAGAGAGAAATGAGTCAAATGTAGACGCAGGGAGGTTGAAATCCCCCAAAACTGTGAGGAGTGAGCCATCCTCAGGAAAGGAACTTATCAAGGCTTCAAGCTCATTGATGAACTCTCCAAGGGAACCTGGAGGGCAATAGATGACAAGGATATTAAGCTTAAATGGGCTAGTGACTGTGACAGCATGGAATTCAAATGAGGAGATAGACAGATGGGTTAGGGGAAAAATTGAGAATGTCCACTTGGGAGAGATGAGGATTCCTGTGCCACCACCCCTCTGACCAGATGCTCTTGGGGTATGCGAGAACACATGGTCAGACGAGGAGAGAGCAGTAGGAGTAGCAGTGTTTTCAGTGGTAATCCATGTTTCCGTCAGCGCCAGGAAGTCGAGGGGCTGGAGGGTAGCATAGGCTGGGATGAAGTCAGCCTTGTTGGCAGCAGAACGGCAGTTCCAGAGGCTGCCTGAGACCTGGAACTCCAGGTGTGTGGTGCGTGCAGGGACCACTAGGTTAGAGAGGCAGCAGCCACGCGGTGTGAGGCGTTTGTGTAGCCTGTGCGGAGAGGAGAGAACAGGGACAGGGACTTTAGAAATTAGAATTGATGTAAACTACAGCGGTTCAATGTTTCAAGGAATAGACTCAACATACTTTATTCAGCTAGCTAACTATGATGCCATAGCTAACTAGCATGCTAGCATCCAATAACACACAGTTTAGCACCAATACTTGGTTACAACAAACCACCAATAGTGTGTTAACACACTAAACAGAAATTCGTGTCCGTGTCTAGTTCCTTTCATAACGCAGCAATAATTAAACGTTGGCTAGCTAGCACAAAGATATTGTATTTAGCTGCTACAGTACAGCTAGCTGGTAGTGTTGGCTAGCTAGCAATGGCTGCTGTGTTGACTTTGTTTGAAAAACGGCGTCGCTGCGAACGAATGTAGATGGCTAAAATTATATTGTATTTAGTTGCTATAGTACTGCTAGCTGGTAGCGTTGGCTAGCTAGCAATGGCTGCGGTGATGACTTTGTTTGAAAAACGTCGTCGCTGCGAACGAATGTAGCTGGCTAAATGGATATTGTATTTAGTTGCTACCGTTGCTAATAGCTACTCGCCAGCTAGTCCAGGAGGTGAGTTAGCTAGCTAGCTAGCTTTGTGCTACACCCGGCACCGCCGAATACAATACTAACCTACAATAATTACATACAATAACTACCCACAACAACCCACGATGCCTACCTACAATACCTAACTACAATCTAAATACATAGTTTAAGCCTTACTCGAGAAAGCCCAAGCTATGTATAGAGCCAAACTTACCCGACGCCAGCTGTCTGGGTGGCAGACAAGAAGACATTGGTCTTCTGCAATCAGTAGCTGTAATTAAGTACAGTAGCTACTAACTACCTAACGTTAATGCTTCAGATAATGAGGTTAGAAAAACAGCTGAATGGTAGGTAGCTAGCTTGCTTAATTACAGGTACTCTTAAGCGTGAAATAACATTGGAAACAACTATCCACAGTTACTAAAAGTTACCAGTAGCTACCCGCTAGCTAGCTAGCTTTATTGGTCCAGGTAGTGGGTTAGCTAGCCTCTTGCTTCACCGGGCTCAGCCGAATACAATACTTACCTACAATAATTACCTACAATAACCTACAATAACTACCTAAATAAACTACCTACAATACCTAACTACAATACCTACCTACAATCTAAATACATGGTTTAAGCTTTACTGAACACCATATAAGAAGCCAAGCTTACCTCCTGCTAGAGAAAACACAACCTCACCCGACCATTTCCATTTCCGACTATTATCCATGCATAGTTACTTTACCCCTACCTAAAGGTACAAATTACCTCAACTAACCTGTACCCCCACACATTCACTCGGTACCGGTACCCCTTGTATATAACCTCATTATTATTTTATTGTGTTACTTTTTATTTATTTTTTACTTTAGTGTATTTAGTAAATATTTTCTTAACTCTATTGCTTGAACTGCATTGTTGGTTAAGGGCTTGTAAGTAAGCATTTCACGGTAAGGTCTACACCTGTTGTATTCGGCACATGACACATACAATTTGATTTGATTTGATTTGGAGACTAGTCAGGATCAATGGAAAGATGAACAGAGCAATTTACAGAGAAATCCTTGATGAAAACCTGCTCCAGAGCGTTCAGGACCTCAGACTGGGGCTAAGGTTCACCTTCCAACAGGACAACGACCCTAAGCACACAGCCAAGACAACGCAGGAGTGGTTTGGGACAAGTCTCTGAATGTCCTTGAGTGGCCCAGCCAGAAACCGGACTTGAACCCGATCTAACATCTCTGGAGAGACCTGAAAATAGCTATCCAACCTGACAGAGCTTGAGAGGATCTGCAGAGAAGAATGGGAGAAACTCCTCAAATACAGGTGTGCCAAGCTTGTAGCGTCATACCCAAGAAGACTCGAGACTGTAATCGCTGCCAAAGGTGCTTCAACAAAGTACTGAGTAAAGGGTCTGAATACTTATGTAAATGTAATATTTCCATTTTTTATTTTTAATACATTTATAAAAAAGTATAAAAACCTGTTCTCACTTTGTCATTATGCGGTATTGTGTGTAGATTGATGAAGAAAAAAAATAATTTAATCAATTTTAGAATAAGACAAAGTGTGGACGCATGTTTTTGAATAACATAATGATTTCTTGATGACGATTATTTTTCTATTTGAACAATTTTTACTCAATTAAATGGAATCCAAGATGGCGTAGTAGTGCAGTCCTGTTTTTGTTGTGTGTCTGTAAATAGCCTATAAATACCCTGTTTTTTGTGTGTATTTTTCGTACATATTTCCCTATCAGAATTTTCATCCCTCCACTAAATATACTTTTCTGCAACCCGCATCACTCAATGTGAAACGGATTCTATTATTGACTTACCTTTGATCTAGAATCTCTAGTTGAAACTAGCTAGCCAGCTAACTAGCTACTTGCTATTAGCCACAGTTAGCGGTATTTCACCCAGAACATTGGATTTTTCTGCCGGAATAATTTAATCACTGGACATTAATCACCGGATCGCAACTAGCTAGCCGCAACCAAATGGATGTTGCTGTTTGGCTAATCACCCCTGCCCCCGATGCAAGCACCAATTAGCCTCGAGCTAGCCTAGAGCCAGGCCCATATCCCGGCTATCTACCTCTCGGTCTAATGGAAGGAAGTAGACAGCTAACTAGCTACTTGCTATCAGCTACCGTTATCGGTTTTTCACCATTGTCCGTGGCCTGCAACCCCTACCAGCCAGCTCTATCCTGGACTATTATTCGGCCAGTCTGCACTGTCTGCACAGCGCGTTATCGACCCAGAACATATCAGTTTTTCTGCTGGAATCACTGGACCTTTAACTCTGGATTCATCGCTACCAGCTAGTTGCAACAAAATGGACGTTGTGGTTTGGCTAATCATCCTGAGCTAGCCCCATCTCCCGGTTATCTACCTCTCTGTCAACCGGACGGGACCACCTAGTGTTGACATGGAGCCCCGACGATCCTACAAGACTGGTCTACTGACGAAATCGTCTGATGTGGTTACAACAGGCTTCCCGTTACGACGTCGACCACAAAGATTCCATCTGCTAGCCCCGACACGCTAGCCATGGCCTCTTGCGCGCTAGTGCTTTAGCAGCCCCCGAAATATCCTATTCCTGTTCACCGGACCTTATGATAACTCAGCTATACAGCTGATGCCTGCTGGACTGTTCCTTTTTACGGTACCGCATCCTGTTTATGTTGAGCCTCTCCCAAACTGTGTAATCATTACCAGCTGTTGTCTGAGCTCTCTCAAATTACACCTGTGATTGCTTTACGCCTCTCTCCCTTGTCAATATGGTTAGTTTATTGTTGTTTCGGTTATTTCTAATTGTACTATTTCACTGTAGATCCCCCAGCCCAGCTAAACCTGCCTTAGATAGCTCATTTGTCCCACCCCCCATACACGCGGAGACCGACTCAATTGGTGCCTCCAGTGATGCCATCTCTATCATTGTTACCCAACGCTTAGGTTTACCTCCACTTTACTCATATCCTTCCATATCCTTGTCTGTACATAATGCCCTGAATCTTTTCTACAACGCCCGGAAATCTGCCCCCTTTATTATATGTACCCAACGCACTAGAAGACCAGTTCTTAAAGCCTTTAGCCGTATCCTTATTCTAGTCCTCCTCTGTTCCTCTGGTGATGTAAAGGCTAACCCAGGCCCTGCAGCCCTCAGTATCACTCCTACTCCCCAGGCGTTATCATTAGTTGACTTCTGTAATCGTAAAAGCCTTGGATTCTTGCACGTTAATATCCGAAGCCTCCTTCCTAAGTTTGAGTTATTCACTGCATTAGCACACTCCACCAACCCTGATGTTCTAGCAGTGTCTGAATCCTGGCTTAGGAAGGCCACCAAAAATTCTGAAATTTCCATCCCCAACTATAACATTTTCCGTCTAGATAGACCTGCCAAAGGGGGTGGAGTTGCAATCTACTGTAGAGATAGCCTGCAGAGCTCTATCATACTATCCAGGTCTGTGCCCAAACAGTTTGAGCTTCTACTTCTAAAAATCCACCTTTCCAGAAATAAGTCTCTCACTGTTGCCGCTTGCTACAGACCCCCCTCAGCCCCCAGCTGTGCCCTGGACACCATGTGTGAATTGATTGCCCCCCATTTATCCTCAGAGTTCGTACTGCTTGGTGACCTAAATTGGGATATGCTTAACACCCCTGCCATCCTACAATCCAAACTAGATGCCCTCAATCTCACACAAATTATCAATGAACCTACCAGGTACAACCCTAAATCCGTAAACATGGGTACCCTCATAGATATCATCCTGACTAACTTACCCTCTAAATACACCTCTGCTGTCTTCAACCAGGATCTCAGCGATCACTGCCTTATTGCCTGCGTCCGTAACGGGTCCGCGGTCAAACGACCACCCCTCATCACTGTCAAACGCTCCCTAAAACACTTTAGCGAGCAGGCCTTCCTAATTGACCTGGCCCAGGTATACTGGATGGATATAGATCTCATTCCATCAGTAGAGGATGCCTGGTTGTTCTTTAAAAGTAATTTCCTCTCAATCCTAAATAAACATGCCCCATTCAAAAAATACAGAACTAAGAACAGATATAGCCCCTGGTTCTCCTCAGACTTGACTGCCCTTGACCAGCACAAAAACATCCTATGGCGAACTGCATTAGCATCAAATAGCCCTCGCGATATGCAACTTTTCAGGGAAGTTAGGAACCAATATACACAAGCAGTCAGGAAAGCCAAGGCTAACTTTTTCAAACAGAAATTTGCATCCTGTAGCACTAACTCCAAAAAATTTTGGGACACTGTAAAGTCCATGGAGAATAAGAGCACTTCCTCCCAGCTGCCAACTGCACTGAGGCTAGGAAACACTATCACCACCGATAAATCTACAATAATCAAGAATTTCAACAAGCATTTTGCTACGGCTGGCCATGCTTTCCACCTGGCTACCACTACCCCGGCCACCAACTCTGCACCCTCCGCTGCAACTTGCCCATGCCCCCCCCCCCCCACTTCTCCTTCACACAAATTCAGACAGCTGATGTTCTGAAAGAGCTGCAAAATCTGGACCCCTACAAATCAGCTGGGCTAGACAATCTGGACCCTTTCTTTCTAAAACTAGCCGCCGAAATTGTCGCAACCCCTAGTACTAGCCTGTTCAACCTCTCTTTCATAACGTCTGAGATCCCCAGAGATAGGAAAGCTGCCGCGGTCATCCCCCTCTTCAAAGGGGGTGACACTCTAGATCCAAACAGATCACCGACCATTTCGAATCCCACCGTACCTTCTCCGCTATGCAATCCGGTTTCCGAGCTGGTCATGGGTGCACTTCAGCCACGCTCAAGGTCCTAAACGATATTATAACCGCGATTGATAATAGACAGTACTGTGCAGCCGTCTTCATCGACCTGGCCAAGGCTTTCGACTCTGTCAACCACCGCATTCTTATTGGCAGACTAAATAGCCTTGGTTTCTCAAATGACTGCCACGCCTGGTTCACCAACTACTTCTCAGATAGAGTTCAATGTGTCAAATCGGAGGGCCTGTTGTCTGGACCTATGGCAGTCTCTATGGGGGTGCCACAGGGTTTAATTCTTGGGCCGACTCTTTTCTCCGTGTATATCAATGATGTCGCTCTTGCTGCTGGTGACTCTCAGATCCACCTCTACGCAGACGACACCATTTTGTATACATCTGGCCCTTCATTGGACACTGTGTTAACAAACGTCCAAACGAGCTTCAATGCCATACAACACTCCTTCAGTAGCCTCCAACTGCTCTTAAACACTAGTAAAACTAAGTGCATGCTCTTCAATCGAACGCTGCTGGTACCCGCCCACCCGACTAGAATCACTACTCTCGACGGGTCTGACCTAGAGTATGTGGACAACTACAAATACCTAGGTGTCTGGTTAGACTGTAAACTCTCCTTCCAGACTCACATTAAGAATCTCCAATCCAAAGTTAAATCTAGAATCGGCTTCCTATCTCGCAACAAAGCCTCCTTCACTCATGCTGCCAAACATGCCCTCGTAAAACTGACTATCCTACCGATCCTTGACTTCGGCGATGTCATTTACAAAATAGCCTCCAACACTCTACTCAGCAAATTGGATGTAGTCTATCACTGTGCCATCCGTTTTGTCTCCAAAGCCCCATACACTACCCACCACTGTGACCTGTACGCTCTTGTTGGCTGGTCCTCACTACATGTTTGTCGTCAAACCCACTTGCTCCAGGCCATCTATAAATCACTGCTAGGCAAATCCCCGCCTTATCTTAGCTCATTGGTCACCATAGCAGCACCCACCCGTAGTCTGCGCTCCAGCAGGTATATCTCACTGGTCATCCCCAAAGCCAACACCTCCTTTGGCCGCCATTCCTTCCAGTTCTCTGCTGCCAATGACTGGAACGAATTGCAAAAATCTCTGAAGCTGGAGACTCTTATCTCCCTCACTAACTTTAAGCATCAGTTGTCAGAGCACCTTACCGATCACTGCACCTGTACACAGCCCATCTGAAATTAGCCTACCCAACTACCGCATCCCTATATTGTTATTTATTTTGCTCTTTTGCACCCCAGTATCTCTATTTGCACATCATCTCTTGCACATCTATCATTCCAGTGTTAATACTAATTGTAATTATTTTTGAACTACAGCCTATTTATTGCCTTACCTCCATAACTTGCTACATTTGCACACACTGTATATATATTTTCTATTTTCTATTTTTTTTTACTATGTTTTTTTTTTACCCCATAAGTAACTCTGTGTTGTTGTTTTTATCGCACTACTTTGCTTTATCTTGGCCAGGTCGCAGTTGTAAATGAGAACTTGTTCTCAACTGGCTTACCTGGTTAAACAGAGGTGAAATAAAATAAATAAATAAATATGATATTTTGAGTGTAAGATCAAGCTGATAGACCACAATGACATGTTTTCACAGCCTTTTTTGTTCACATTTCCTTCTGGTGCCAATAATTCAGGAGGGCACTGTACACTTCCACTCATCACTTAGAAACTGTGATGGAAGAAGTCTTCATTGTTACCCTTATCTCTCTCCCTTTGATAACCCTCATGTCAGTCATACATTATATTACAAAATATTAAGCTTCAAAGGCAAAAATATGATTAGACAAATAATAATATTTATTTGAATGATACAGTATGTTACTAAATTGAAATTTAAATGAAATGTTTTTGTAATTATTACATGTTACGAAATGTAAAAACAAAACATTAAAAAAATAACAAAATAACAAAAGCAAGGTAAAAAGAAAAGGACACAGAAACAGATCCAGATTCCTATTGCCTTTACGAGTCGTCTTTGACCATATCCAGTTAATCACATATAGCGGTTGGTCTTTCAGTACATTTTATGAAAAATGTTTTTTTGTGTTTTTTTAATCATTTCCTTGACAGTCGGCCATTCGAGTGCATTATGTAATTCTATGGAGAACATCTCATAACCACATTGCAGACCTTTCTTGCTGCCTTATTTTGTGCTATTTGCAGTCTCTTTAGGTCACCAACACCTGCATTACTCCAGACAACAGTAGTTCATTTGACTATGGATGAGAGCTTGTGAGATTTGTTTTAGAATTTACTCTACCTATCCCATAGGTATAAACACTGGTAATGGCTCTACCTTTTCCCTCTGATAGGCTTTGTTTGCCATATTACACCTAATTTATATGTACACCTATCCAATCCTTTCAACATGTAGGAGTGCTTAGTGTCGATTTAGGATTCAACATTTAAACTGTGCAACACTCCCCAAATTTGCGAAAAGTAAACATTTTGTGTTTATAATGTTTTGTACGGTATGCCTTGACAAAAAACAAACAGAGTAAACATTTATTTTTTATTCTTTGTTTTTCATTGCATGCAAAAATACAGTATCTCCCTTCTCACTCTTTCTTACCCAGTCTACTCATCCATCTTCAAGCTTTCATCCCTTCCCTGCTCTTCTATCACCCTCTCAGTTCCAACTCCAGCTGGCTCCCTCTTTTCCTCTTCTCCAGTCTCTTCCTCTCCTCTTTCCTCCTCTTTTCTCTCTTCTTCTCCTCCTTTTTTTGAATCTTTCGCTCCATCTCCAAGAGCTCAGCTTGAGCTCTTGGAGCTCTTGGAATGGGCACGGTCCGCCTCACGCTTCAAACCCTCCCTCGGGCTCACCTCCTCCTTGACGCTCATCTCTTCACTCTCAATGTCAATGCCTGTCCAATAATCCTAACAGGAAGACATTGACTCTAGATGTAATATTGTTCCAATGTGGAACATTCAATACACATATGAGTGATCAACATACATTGATGGCCTCATGGGGCACACAATTTGGAGGACAGTAATTGAGGTAACTTGTTTATTTGTATCCCAAATCGATTTTATAATAGCCATGGATGTTCTTCCTGGGTCCACACCAAACGTAATACAAATGTTAACCCTAGTAAGGGGTGATGTTTTATAATATGAGCATAGAGTAGCAGGGTTGGGGTCAATTCCATTTCAATTCCAGTCAATTCAGGAAGTACTTAAAAATTCAAATACTTCAATGCTTTGAATTGAAATGGAACAGACCCCCAACCCTGTAGAGTAGTAGTGTAAAATAGGACACCTACCTTTGCCTCTTCCAGCGTCCAGGGCCTGGGTTCCTCATCCTCTGACCTGCATATGGATGCTCTCACTCTAACAGGCGTCTTAGTGGCCATGCATAGCAGAGGGGCTATATTGGGTTGCCAGAGTTAAGTTATCATCTGGGACCAGCTGGTGAGCATGAGGGCAGCGATCCACCTCTTCACTAGTGCCCTTCCCTTTCTGCTCTGGCTGCTTTTGGTCCTTGTCATGGATGCAAGCCAGGCTTGGAGGAAGTGCTAGGACAGGGCTTTGATCACTCATCAGTTCCTCTCTCTTGACAGTGGATGCAACTGCACTTGCCTCTGTGTTAACTGAGCACTCTGTTGTGTCCTCAACTGTCTCCTCTGGCTGCTTGTGGTCATTGTCTAGAATGTGTGGCAACTTTGAAGGCAGCATTGGAGCCGGGCTTTTATCACCCAACAGGTCCTCTCCCTGGACAATGGATGTGCCTGCAGTGATCGCTGTGGTAACGGAGAACTCGGTGGCATCCTCTTTTGTCTCCTCGGTCAGTTTGTGGTCAGAGTCTCGGATACATGGCGAGCTTGGAGGCAGTGCTGCAGGGTCAGGAGGGCTTTGATCAGCTGCCATGTCCTCTTTGAGGTGAGTGGAAACATCATTGTTTGTTTCACTGATAACTGGACACTTGGTGGTGCCCTCTACTGCCTCCCCTGGCAGTTTGTAGTCAATTTCAAAGACAAGTGGCAGACTTGGAGGCAGCATTGGGACAGGGCATTTAGCTGCTGATCTGTACACTCCAAAATCAACAGTAGCTGTGCCTGCAGTGGTCTCTGTAGCAACTGAGACCTCATAGGTATCCTCTACTGTCTGCTCTGGTGGCATGAAGTCATTGTCAAAGACTGTTGGCAGGCATGGAGGCAGCACTGAAGGAAGACGTCTAGCTGCCCATCGATTCTCTCCCTTGACAGTGGATGTGGTAGCAGTGGCCTCTGTTGCAACTGGGCACTCTGTGGTTGAAACAGCAGGCTGGGAGGTTTCGAGGAAATTGAATGAATTGCCAATGAACCGCTGAGCCAGGGGTGGGAGGGAGTAAGGATAGAATCTGTCCTCATCCTCGACATTAGATATTGCCACTGGAGCAACTGAGACCTCAGTGGTGCCCTCTACTGCCTGATGTGGCTGCATGGAGTCTTCGTCAAAGAAGTGTGGCAGGTATCGATGCAGCATTGAGGAAAGATGTATATCTGTCCATAGGTCCTCTTGTTTACCTGTAGATACATCTGCAGTGGCCTCTGTGGCAACTGGGCATTCAGCAGACTGGCAGGTTTCAGGGACAACGTATGAAAATACAATGAACCGCTGCGCATCCTGAGCGCGTATGGCCAATGGAGAGGGGGGATGCAACATGGTTGGTATAGGCCTCTGATTGGTGAAAGCCAGTGGTGGGAGGGAGTCAATACAGGGAGCCATACATTCAGTGAGAGGACAGTTACTCACATCTCTCACATTCTGCGTGAGAAAAGAAACAGACATGATGAAAGTGATCACATTCAGTATATACATACATACTGTATTAGTCAGCACTATTTACTTATACATCACAATATATATATATATATATATATATATATATATATATATATATATATATATATATATATATATATATATATATATATATATATCTAGTGTCCTCTCAGATGCTCTGCACCAGTCTGTCCCAACCCTGGGTCCCCTAGCCAATGGGCCAGCTAAGTGTAAAAATACATGCCCCACAGCCAGCATAACATTTGACATTTTAGCAATTTATCAGAATCTTTTATCCAGAACGACTTATAGTTAGTTAGTGCATTCAACTTAAGGTAGCTAGGTGAGACAACCACATAATCCTGATATGAACATCTATGATAGAACGGTTGTTTATTTTTATGACAAGACAACCATAAGAACTGAGGACATAAATACACTGAAACAGACAGACATGATAAAACACATTTAGACAAGAACAGTTATAAGCATTGCCATGGTGTAGCCTAATGCAAAAAGAAATAAGGACAAAACATTGTTAGCTTACATTCCATGGCACATGGAACATTTTGCCCTTACAATAACTTGTATTTGCTTTAATTAATATTGTTAAATAGAACTCTAGTCGACTTTGTCAAAGTTGGTCTTGTTACCTCCTCAATCAGTCTTGGCATTTTCCTCGTCTTGAACCAAATCCTCTTCATCTTCTTCTCCTGATCGATCCTTCTGGATCTGCAAAACCAGAGCCAACCTGGCTCCCAGCTCGATCACGTAGTCTGTCTGGATCGCCCTTTCCTCCAACCGACACTCACCCCTCCTCTGTGTCAGCGTTGAACCCTCCATGTCTTCCTCTTAGCTAACAATAACTCTGGAAAATACATAACGTTGTAGTAAGTGGGTGTTGCTAACCAAATAATAATGCATTTCTTTACAATGTGCACACGTTTTCTTCCCAGCTACTTACAATTAAGCAAGTGAGAATCCTGCTCCAGATATGTTTACGCAATAGGCCTATCTGAATTACTAGTAAAAAGTTGGCTACTGGAAAAGCGACCAAGTTCAAATGAATCGATTTTGGCTGTTCTTATCATTTCGTGAACAATATCCTTTATGACATCATTATTGTGATGCAAGGCGTTGCCATTGGAGATGAAAAAGCACAACACAGACTTTAAAAAGCAAACTCCAGGCTCTTTCTGTACCTTACTATTGAGCCTTATTCAACCCCTCATGTAGCTCTACTCCATATTGGGCCTGGTTCTCACAAACCACACTAATCACTTCCATCATATCATTGAAAACACTGTGTTTTGGGTAGAAAATGACTCTATATCCATGCAGGACCTAACTTGTACAGTTTCATCTATTTTAAAAACCAAGGAGGTAAAACGCCAGTCTTCTCTTTGAGTGCCCCTGAGTGCACCTCAATTTAAAGAGGTCTATCAATTCAACCATTTGAAATGGTTGTCCATTCAATTAAGAACATATTATTCTCATTAGAAATGAATCAGCTACAAATTAGGTAGGCGTACTTGTTTTTTTACACAACCTACTCTTTTTTGGTACATATTTATTGAGATAATTGTTTACAACATATGTTGGTGATTAACACAGAGAGTTTTTTTTTTCTGTCATCAATAGAATGCATTAGCCATTAGGCTGGCTCACTACAATTGTAACATGACATCTCAGGTGTCAGGATGAAGCATTTTCACAAAAAGAGGACTCAAGCAAACTATCTCTCTTCAACAGTTTCACTAGTCATGTTAGGTCTACTTAAAATGTCACATTCATACACAAGTAATTAGAAAATAAGTTATACTACTGAAACACATTCACAATAAGTTATATTACAACCTACCTCTGAAGTAAGCAGTGTGTTCTCTCACTAATGAAATAGGACATTAATAATATGTCAGTGGTTAGTTGAATCAGTCTCTTTGCACTGTTCAGTTTGTCTGTTCAACAGGTAACCTTCCAGAATCGGAATCTTGTGATGTCACAATGGAGTCCCCATTGCCATGGTTACCCACCGCAGCTTTCATGTGTAATCAAATGCTGGCAGAATTTAGTTAGTATTTTTTGTACCTATGCAGCACAGTCATACCTAATATATACAATTAATCCATATAACCTAATTTTTTATTAAAATAAAATGCTGTAACTCATATCAAATTGTTGACCATTCAAACGACATGTGTTTTGCCTAATTAAAAGTCAATATGTTTTAGATATCATAACTAGCAGCCAGGCTTACTTAGGTTGTTTGTTCGATCTCAGCCTACCACTAATGTCAATATTTTTCATCATCATCATCATCATCATCATCATCAATGAAATACCTTCCTACAGTAAAACAAGTCTTCCATAGTCTATGTCACCTCAGTAACAAAGTTCCAAAAAAGAAATGAGGGTTCAAGAAAACATCTCTCTTCAATGGCCTCAGCTATTAGCCATATGATCAACAAGGTAAAATGCAGCACTAAAATCAAGAAGCAGCTCATCCACAAGTTTATCTTGGTCAAGTGACCTGAGCCATTGATCGATTAAATCAAACAGAGCTGTTGCAGTCGAGTGATCCTTACGGTATCTTTACAGTACGCATGCTCATAGAGGGATACAATTAGCTGGATGTGTAATTATATAGGCCCAAAAAATGTAATTGAAGAGTAGGTGTCATTGATGTTTAGCATTTTAGTTTAATAAATTATTAAATAAGGAAATCAATATCAGCTGACTATAGAACAGTATTTGTAGACCTGCCAACAGCGCCCATTGTTTAAAAATATGTTTGAACATTTTCTTATCCATGTCTTTCCAGTTGATATAACCAAACAGACAACCTTTGTTGCTGTCAGTAGCTGAGTGTAGATGCGGTGTGGAAATCAAGCGCTTAGGAAACACGGGCGTTCGGTGAACAGACTTTAGTAAATGAAGGCAGCACCAAACAGGCGAACAGCCAACCCAACCGGGAGGCAAAATACAAATTACGCACAAATAACAACGTGCGTAAAAAAGACAATAGCGCACACAGTGCGGACTCTCGAAAAACAACAAAACACGTGAGTAATTAACGAGAGCAACAGCTAGACAAAAACCAATCACACATAACACCTGACCCAACACACAATAACTAAATAGGAAACCAAATCAAATACTAACAAGGGACAGGTGTACAAACAGACAAACCAAACAAACATGAAACATCGAACGGTGGTAGCTAGTACTCCGGGGACGACGACCGCCGAAGCCTGCCCGAACAAGGAGGAGGAGCAGCCTCGGCGAAACCGTGACAGTACCCCCCCTTGACGTGCGGCTCCAGCCGTGCGCGATCCAGCCTCGGGGACGACCAGGACGACGCGGAGCAGGGCGCGTAGGGATGACCCGATGGAACTGGTCAGCAGAGACAGGTCTAATATGTCCCTCCTCGGCACCCAGCACCGCTCCTCCGAGCCGTACCCTCCCACTCCACGAGATATTGGAGACCCCCATCCGGCGTCTCGAATCAAGGATGGAAATCACAGTGTGCGCCGGAGCCCCCTCGATGTCCAACGGGGGCGGAGGAGTCTCCTCTATCTCATAGTCCTGGAGTGGACCAGCCACCACCGGCCTGAGGAGAGACACATGGAACGAGGGGTTAATATTCCTGTAATCAATAGGCAGTTCTAACCTGTAACACACCTCGTTCAACCTCCTCAGGACTTTAAATGGCCCCACAAACCGCCCGACCCAGCTTCCGGCAGGGCAGGCGGAGGGGCAGGTTTCTGGTCGAGAGCCAGACTCGATCTCCAGGTGCGTATACAGGCCCCTCACTGCGGTGGAGATCGGCGCTCGTCTTATGCCGACGGATGGCCCGCTGCAGATGAACGTGGGCAGCGTTCATGTCTCCTCCGAGCGCCGCACCCACTCATCCACCGCAGGGGCCTCGATCTGGCCTCGTGCCAAGGTGCCAGAACCGGCTGGTACCCTACACACACTGGAAAGGGGTTAGTTGGGTGGAGGAGTGGCGGAGAGTTCTGCGCCATCTCGGCCCACGGGAACGCTAACTCGCCCACTCCTCTGGCCGGCCCTGGCAATAAGACCTCAGAAACCTACCCACATCCTGGTTGACACGTTCAACCTGCCCATTACTCTCCCGGGTGGTAACCCGAGGTAAGGCTCACCCGAAACACCCAACCGTTCCATAAAGGCTCTCCACACTCTGGAGGTGAACTGGGGGGCCTCGATCAGACACTATATCCTCGGGTACCCGTAATGCCGGAAGACATGGGTAAACAGAGCCTCAGCGGTCTGTAGGGCAGTAGGGAGACCCGGCATGGGAAGGAGACGACAGGCCTTCGAGAACCGATCCACAACGACCAGGATGGTAGTATTCCCCTGTGAGGGGAAGGTCTGTAACAAAGTCCACCGAGAGGTGGGACCAGGGTCGTTGTGGACGGGCAGGGGTTGTAGCTTACCCCCTGGGCAAATGTCTGGGCGCCTTACACTGTGACACACCGAACAGGAGGAGACATAAACCCTCACATCCCTGGCTAACGTTGGCCACCAGTACTTAGTGCTAAGGCAGTGAACTTCGGCCGATACCTGGATGTCCAGAGGAGGGACGTATGAGCCCAATAAATGAGGCGATCGCGTACCTCAGCGGAGATACGTCCGCCCACTGGACACTGTGGAGGGACTTGGGTCGGCGCCCGCTCGATCTCTGCTCGACTCCCATACCACAGTGCCACCAGACAAGACTTTGGTAGTATGGGGTGGGCTCAACGGACCTCTCCTCCGTGTCATACCGCGAGACAGGTCATCTGCCTTCCAGTTCTGGGACACAGGGATGTAAGTGATTTTAAACACAAACCGGGTAGAAACATAGTCCAGCGGGCCTGGCGAAATTCAGTCTCCTAGCTGCCGGACATACTCCCAGGTTACGGTGGGCCGTCAAAATGAGGAAAGGGTGTTGAGCCCCCTCAAGCCAATGCCTCCACACCTTTAGGGCCTGTACCACGGCTAACTGCTCCCTGTCCCCTACATCATAATTCCGCTCTGCCGGACTTAGGCTCTTAGAATGAAAAGCACGGCGGAGCTTAGGTGGTGTGCCAGACCGTTGTGAGAGGACGGCCCCCAGGCCTGGGCGCTGTCTCACCTCTACCTGGAATGGTAAGCGGGATCGGATGCGCCAACACCGGCGCCGGGTAAACAGGTCCTTCAGTCTCCCAAAAGCCCTGTCCGCCTCAGCTGACCACCGCAAGCGCACCGGACCCCCCCTTCAACAGAGACGCGGGAGCTGCCACCTGTCCAAAAACCCCGGATAAACCTCCGGTAATAATTCGCAAAACCCAAGAACTGTTGCACCTCTTTCACAGTGGTTGGGGTTTGCTCAATTCTGCCACAGCTGACACCCGGTCAACTCCATCTTCACCCCTGACGCAGACAACTGATAACCCAAAAATGAGACCCGACTTCTGAAAGAACAGACATTTCTCTGCCTTGACATATAGGTCATGCTCCAACAGTCTCCTCAACACTCGGCGCGACCAGGGCTACATGCTCAGCTCGGGTAGAACTGTACACGAAATCGTCTATGTACACGACTACTCCCTGCCCCTGCATGTCCCGGAAAACTCATCTACAAAGGATTGGAAGACTGAGGAGCATTCATTAACCTATATGGCATGACGGGATACTCGTAATGACCGGAGGTCGTACTAAATGCTGTCTTCCATTCATCGCCCTCTCTAATGCGCTACCAAGTTATATGCGCTCCCCTGAGATCAAATTTTGTGAAGAACTGAGCACCGTGTAATGACTCCGTCATAGTCGCAATAAGAGGAAGTGGATAACTGTACTTCACCGTAATCTGATTGAGACTGCTAATTCAATACACGGGCGCAAACCTCCATCTTTTTCTTCAACAAAAAAAAGCTTGAGGAAGCGGGTGAAGTGGAGGCCCGTATGTTCCTGTCTCAGAGACTCAGCGATGTAAGTTTCCATGCCTTCCTCTCCTCTTGACAAGGGAACACAGTGGCTCCGCGGGTGCTGCTCCTAACTGGAGATCTATCGACAATCCCCCTGTCTATGAGGCGGCAGCTGCGCCCCGCCCCTTGTCTTACTAAACACCAGTGTCAAATCCTCATACTCGGGGGGGAATATGCAGTGCGGGCATTTGATTTGGACTCTCAACCGAGAGTCGGCCCTATGGAAACACCCAGACATAGCCCCTCACACTGAACAGACCACCCTTTAAGAGCTTTCTTCCTGCTCACGAAGATAGTGGATCATGGGTAATCAACCAGGGAAGTCCCAGCACCACGGATACGCAGGAGAGTCAATCAGATAGAGCTGAATCGTCTCCTCTGACCCCCTGCGTCTTCATCCTAAGGGAAGCGCTGTGACCTCCTAATTAACCCGATCCTAACGGATGCTATCTAGGGCATGTACAGGAAAGGCTATCAACAGGAAGAGAGAGTCCCTAACTCTACACAGAACTGGCGATCTACAAAAATTCCGCAGTCATGCCTGAATCTACTAGCGCCTTATGCTGGGAGCGAAGTGCAACCTGTGGAAAACAAACAGGCAGGTTATGTGAGCGGCGGAGAAAGCTCTGGGTAAGTAGCGCCTACTCACCTGGGAGGACTCCCCAATCGTGGCCTGCCTTCACCCCCCACCGGGGACCTTCCCCCAACACCTAGCTGCGGTGTGCCCTCCACAGCCACAGTTGGTGAGGCGAATGCCCCCTCGGGTTCCTCTCCTCCGTTCTCTAGCGCCAGCACCTCCGAGCTCCAGGGCTCGGCTCGGAGGTGCCGGAAGGTGGAATGGGCAACCCCCACCCGGGGCGTCCACGGGTGGCGAGCAGGTGTCCAGCCGAATGGCCATGTCGACCAGTTGGTCAAACGACAAATGTGGTATCCCTGCACGCCAACTCTCTCTGGACGTCCTCCCGGTAGGCTGGTGCGGAAGTGGTCTATGAGGGCCCGCTCATTCCACCCCTGCATCTCCGCTAGAGTCCAGAACTCCGAAGCAAAATCCTGTGCGCTCCTCATCCCCTGTCGGGAGGTAGAATAGACCTCCCTTCGCTTTCCCTTCTTGGTGGATGGTCAAACACGGCACGGAAGCGGCGGGAGAACTCCCAGCGTAGTAATAGTAGCGGCGTCTATTCTCCTCCATTCTGCGGGCCCTCAACGCCTTGCCGGTGAGACAGCAGATGAGGGCGGAGGCGTCTCGTGTCCCGAGGAGCGCCGGGTGTGCGGTGGCGAGTAGAGCTCCACTTGCAGCAGGAACCCTTGACACCCGGCACGGCCCGGGCGTGGTGCGCCCTCGGGGCGAGGCCGAATCCCGCTGGGTTCCGGAAGGGGACAGGAGACTGGCCGATGGGGATGGTCCGGTGGGTGGGGGCGTGGAGTACCCGCTGCTTTCCCATCCGGTGGAGAGTGTTCATCACCCGATCCAGGCGTGACCGGTGCGGGTTGATCCTGTCCTCCCTGCCCGCGCCAGGCGGTCCTCCATGATGTCCGTTGGCGCGGTGGCTCCTGCTAATTCCATGGGTGTGATGTGTGATTCTGTCCCAGTAGCTTGAGTGTAGATGTCTCGGTGTGGAAATGAAGCGCAGAAACACGGGCGTTCGAGAACAGACTTTAGTAAATGAAGGCAGCACCAAACAGGCGAACAGCCAACCCCAACCGGGAGGCAAAATACTAATTACGCACAAATAACAGCGTGCGTAAAAAGACAATAAGCGCACACGAGTGCGGACCTCGAAAAAACAACAAAACACGAGAGTAATTAACTTAGACAACAGCTAGACAAAAGCCCAATCACACAAAACCTGACCCAACACACGATAGCTAAATAGGAAACCAAATCAAATACTAACAAGGGACAGGTGTACAAACAATTCTAAAACCAAACAAACATGAAACATCAGCGGTGGTAGCTAGTACTCCAGGGGGCGGCAACCGAAGCCTGCCGGTTTCAAGGAGAACAGACTCCGTGACAGTTGCTTTCAGAAGCGTCCACATTCCTCCATTCATTCCTCTATAATATTCCCCTCCATCACATTCCTCTATCACATTCCCTCTATCATATTC